>NC_041392.1:549328456-549347618 GCF_002162155.2 Triticum dicoccoides | reverse complement strand
GCCATCTTCTTTTCTTCCTCCACCGCTTTCACCGCACCAGCGGCAATCTCATCCTCATCATTTTGGTCAAGAACGATGGGTCTTGCATGTTCACCTGCCGCTGGCGCCTTGACTACCATCCACATCATGCTCGTCCTCCGGCGCCACCAACCTGCTAGTCCAGAACGCTGCGGCACGCTGGTCCTGAGGAGCCATGTACTCCATGTACTTACCCCATCTCGTCCTCTGTTCAGCATCGCGAGAGTTTGCGGATGAGCCCAAATTATGTGATTTTTTTGTTGATATTTTTGTGCCTACCTAGTAGGCTCTATGGAATTTTACCGCATTCAGGCACATCTTTTTGTTGTTTTTCCTCAAGTAATGATTTTTGGACCAAATAATGCTTGATGGAAGAAATCCTGAGAAATGGTAGTGGAATCACGTATTTAAAGCGATAATCGCCTACCATAAAGAATCAAGCAAGAAGGACAAAGAAGAAATCGTCCCCGCGCCTCCAGTGCAGAACACGGCGTTCCATACAACCGCGCCCGAAAAGACACTTCTGTGATATTATAGCCCGAATGAAAACCTTTTCTGTCATGGATGTGACACTTTTATGACAATAATTGTGAAAAAATACGTATCATTATAGATGTGGTGGGCTCCTACTTCTATGACAAAAAATTATGACAGAAAATGGATTTTTGTCCTGGGCGGGCTAGATAGCATCTGCATGACATTCTTCGGGTTGTTCATGAAATAAAATATATGGTAGAATTAGGGCGAGGAAAATTTGTGAGAGTTCCCGATTACGGTGGGCAGTCGGTGGGTGGTCGGGCCCAAGCGATGCAGTCGTTTGCGCGTTTCTGTTGTATGTGCACGTGTGTGCGAGCCGTGTTTGCTAATTGAACCCGAGAAAGGCGTACGCTTACTGCACCCGAGCGATCGATCAATCCCTTGCACTACCTATTGAACACGAGCGATCGATCCCACTAGCTACTTACTGAAGCCGATCGATCTCTTTGTTGCTAACTCAAGCTGACCGATTCCTTCGCTGCTAATTGAACCCGAACGATTGATCGCTGCTGCTTACTCAAGTCAGTCGATCGATGCGTTGCATAGAGCCCTCGTACGAGATGTGAGTTGAGAGCATCTATAGCCACGATGGCCAAATCCGGCCCCTCAAACGCCCGCGGACGCACTTGGGCGCATCTGCAGGCTCTGACCGGGCATACCTCATTTTTGCCACCCTGCATCCGCGTATCTCATATCTGACACATTATATCCATACTAAGATGCAACGTTGATCTACTCTACGTGATCAAACTGTTGGGAAACGGAGCATGCAATTTTAAAAAAATTCCTACGCTTACGCAAGATCTATCTAGGAGATGCATAGCAACGAGAAGGGGAGAGTGTGTCTACGTACCCTCGTAGACCGTAAGCGGAAGTGCTTGACAACGCGGTTGATGTAGTTGAACTTCTTCTAGCTCCAATCGATCAAGCACCGAATGTATGACACCTCCGAGTTCTGCACACGTTCAGCTTAGTGACGTCCCTCGCCTTCTTGATCCAGCAAGGTGTCGAGGTAGTAGATGAGGTCCGTCAGCACGACGGCATGGTGACGGTGATGGTGAAGTGATTCTCGCAGGGCTTCGTCTAAGCACCGCAAAACTATGACCATGGGTGTAAACTGTAGAGGGGGCGCCACACATGGCTAACAATTGATGTTGTTTTCTAGGCGCCCCCTCCTCATATATATAGGTGGGTGGGAAAGGGAAGAGGCCAAGGGGCGCCCCAAGTGAGGCTAAATCCCACTGGGGCTCCTGCCTTGGTTCGCCCCCCCCTTCCTTGTATAGGCGCCAAGGGAAGGAAGGGGGAGGTGGTGCCTCCCTTTCCTTTCTCCCTTGAGGAGGGGAAGGAAGGAGGTACTTGCCCTCCCCCCTTTCCTATCCCTAAGGCTAACCGACCTGGTGGAGGGGTGCACCAACCCCTTGTGGGCTGGTCTGTCCAACCCTTGGCCCATTAAGTGTTGGGGAACACAGTATTTCAAAATTTTTACCTACGATCACGCAAGACCTATCTAGGAGATGCATAGCAACGAGAGGGGAGAGTGTGTCTACGTACCCTCGTAGACCGAAAGCGGAAGCATTTAGTAACGCGGTTGATGTAGTCGAATGTCTTCGCGATCCAACCGATTCAAGTACCGAATGCACGGCACCTCCGTGATCAGCACACGTTCAGCTCGATGACGTCCCTCGAACTCTTGATCCAGTTGAGGCCGAGGGAGAGTTCCATCAGCACGATGGCGTGGCGACGGTGATGATAAAGTTACCGACGCAGGGCTTCGCCTAAGCACTACGACGATATGACAGAGGTGTGTAACTATGGAGGGGGCACCACACACGGCTAAAAGATCAACTCGTGTGTTCTAGGGTGCCCTCCTCCCCACGTATATAAAGGAGAGAGGAGGGGAGGACAGGCCGACCCCTAGGGCGCACCCAAGAGGGGAGTGATACGTCTCCAACGTATCTATAAGTTTTGATTATTCCATGCTGTTTTATTATCAATCTTGGATGTTTTATAATCATTTTATATCATTTTTGGTACTAACCTATTGACATAGTGCCCAGTGTCAGTTCCTATTTTTTCCATGTTTTTTACATCGCAGGAAATCAATATCAAACGGAGGCCAAATGGCAAGAAACTTTACGATGATTTTTTATGGGCCAAAAGGAGGCAGATGGGCCCTGGTTGCACCTGGGGGGAGTCCCGAGGAGGGGACGACCCACTAGGGCGCGCCAAGAGGCCCTGGCGCGCCCTGGTGGGTTGTGCCCACCTCGGGTAACCCCCGGACCGCCTCTTTGCTCTATAAATACCCCAAAAATCTCAGAACCCTAGGGGAGTCGACGAAATATTCATCCAACCGCCGCAGAGTCCAGAAACACCAGATCCAATCTAGACACCATCACGGAGGGGTTCACCACTTCCATTGGTGCCTCTCCGATGATGCGTGAGTAGTTCTTTGTAGACCTTTGGGTCCGTAGTTAGTGGCTAGATGGCTTCATCTCTCTTTTTATTCTCAATACAATGGTCTCTTGGAGATCCTTATGATGTAACTCTTTTGCTGTGTGTTTGTTGGGATCGATGAACTTCGAGTTTATGACCAGATCTATGTTTTTATATCCATGAAAGTATTTGAGTTTCTTTGATCTCTTTTATGCATGATCTCTTATAGCCTCGTATTTCTTCTCCGATATTTGGGTTTTTTCTGGCCAACTTGATCTATTTATCTTGCAATGGGAAGAGGTCCCCGGTAGTGGGTTCGATCTTACGGTGCTTGATCCCAGTGACAGAAAGGGAACCGACACGTAAGTATCGTTGCTACTAAGGATAAAAAGACGAGATCTATATCTACCGCCATATAGATAAACAGATCATGTCTACATCATGTCATTGTTCTTATTGCGTTACTCCATTTTCCATGAACTTAATACACTAGATGAATGCTGGATATCGGTCGATGTGTGGACTAATAGTAGTAGATGCAGGTAGGAGTCGGTTAACTAATCTTGGACGTGATGCCTATGTAATGATCATTGCCTGGATATCATCATAATTATTTGAAGTTCTATCAATTGCCCAACAATAATTTGTTTACCCACCGTTTGCTATTTTTCTCGAGAGAAGCCACTAGTGAAACCTACGGCCCCAGGGTCTTACTTCTCATAAATTTGCCTGTGCGATCTACTTTTTCCTTGCTTTTATTTTCAGATCTATTAAATCAAAAATACAAAAATACGTTGCTGCACTTTATTTTATTTCCGATCTATTTATCCAATCTGTTACAACCTTCTTACCGTCACGCACCAATTTCTGGCGCCGTTACCCAAAAGGGATTGACAACCCCTTTAATACGTCGGGTTGCGAGCTGTTGTTATTTGTGTGTAGGGGCTGTTTACGTTGTGTTGCTTGGTTCTCCTACTGGTTCGATAACCTTGGTTTCATAACTGAGGGAAATACCTACAGCCGCTGTGCTGCATCATCCATCCCTCTCCGGGGAAATATGATGTAGTTCTAGCTGCCATCAGGGAGAACTACTAGGACTCCTAGTCCTAGTAGGATTCCACCAAAAGGGAGAAAGGGGGAAGGAAGGAGAGGGAGAGGGAGTAGGAAAGGGGGGCGCTACACCCCTTCCCTTGTCCAATTCGGACTGCAAGGGGGGCGCACGGCCTGCCCTGGCTGCCCTCCTCTCTCTCCAATAAGGCCCATGGTGGCCCATTAGTCCCCCCCGGGGTTCCGGTAACCCCTCCAGCACTCCATTTTTACCCGAAATTATCCGGAACACTTCCGGTGTTCGAATAACATGGTCCAATATGTCAATCTTTATGTCTCGACCATTTCGAGACTCCTTGTCATGTCCGTGATCTCATCCGGGACTCTAAACAAACTTCGGTACATCAAATCACATAGCTAATAATACAAATCGTCATTGAACGTTAAGCGTGCGGACCCTACGGGTTCGAGAACTATGTAGACATGACCGAGACACATCTCCAGTCAATAACCAATAACGGAACCTGGATGCTCATATTGGCTCCTACATATTCTACGAAGATCTTTATCGGTCAAACCGCATAACAACATACGTTGTTTCCTTTGTCATCGGTATGTTACTTGCCCGAGATTCGATCGTCGGTATCATCATACCTAGTTCAATCTCGTTACCGGCAAGTATCTTTACGCGTTCCGTAATGCATCATCCCGTAACTAACTCATTAGTCACATTGCTTGCAAGGCTCATAGTGATGTATATTACCGAGAGGGCACAGAGATACCTCTCTGATACACGGAGTGACAAATCCTAATCTCGATCTATGCCAACTCAACAAACACCATCGGAGACACCTGTAGAACATCTTTATAATCACCCAGTTACGTTGTGACGTTTGATAGCACACAAGGTGTTCCTCCAGTATTCGGGAGTTGCATAATCTCATAGTCTGAGGAACATGTTGATAACCCACAAGTATAGGGGATCACAACAGTTTTCGAGGGTAGAGTATTCAACCCAAATTTATTGATTCGACACAAGGGGAGCCAAAGAATATTCTCTAGTATTAACGATTGAGTTGTCAATTCATCCGCACCTGAAAGACTTAATATCTACAACAAAGTATTTAGTAGCAAAGTAATATGGAAGTAACGGTAACGGTGGCAAAAGTAATAGTAGCAGTTTTGTACTAATTGTAATAGTGGCAATGGTAAAGTAACTAAGCAAGGATCAATATGTGAAAATCTCATAGGCAATGGATCAGTGATGGATAATTATGTCGGATGCGATTCCTCATGCAACAGTTATAACATAGGGTGACACAAAGCTAGCTCCAGTTCATCAATGTAATGTAGGAATGTATTCCGAATATAGTCATATGTGCTTATGGAAAAGAACTTGCATGATATCTTTTGTCCTACCCTCGTGTGGCAGCGGGGTCCTATTGGAAACTAAGGGATATTAAGGCCTCCTTTTAATAGAGTACCGGACCAAAGCATTAACACTTAGTGAATACATGAACTCCTCAAATTATAGTCATCACCGGGAGTGGTCCCGATTATTGTCACTTCGGGGTTACCAGATCATAACACATAGTAGGTGACTATTGACTTGCAAAATAGGATCAAGAACTCACATATATTCATGGAAACATAATATGTTCAGATCTAAAATCATGGCACTCGGGCCCTAGTGACAAGCATTACGCATAGCAAAGTCATAGCAACATCAATCTGAGAACATAATGGATACCAGGGATCAAACCCTAACAAAACTAACTCGATTACATGATAAATCTCATCCAACCCATCACCGTCCAGCAAGCCTACGATGGAATTACTCACACACGGCGATGAGCATCATGAAATTAGTGATGGAGGAAGGTTGATGATGACGATGGCGACAGATTATCCTCTCCGGAGCCCCGAACGGACTCCAGATTAGCCCTCCCGAGAGAGATTAGGGCTTGGCGGCAGCTCTGTATTGTAAAACGTGATGAATCATCCTCTCTGATTTTTTTCTCCCCGTATGTGAATATATAGAGTTGGAGTTGAGGTCAGTGGAGCATCAGGGGCCCACAAGATAGGGGGCCCCCCAGGGGGGGTGGGCGCGCCCCCCACCCTCGTGGACAGGGTGTGCCCCCCTTGCGTTGATTCTTTCGCCAGTATTTTTATATATTCCAAAAATATTCTCCGTGAAGTTTCAGGTCATTCCGAGAACTTTTATTTCTGCACGAAAATAACACCATGGCAATTCTGCTGAAAACATCGTCAGTCCGGGTTAGTTCCATTCAAATCATGCAAGTTAGAGTCCAAAACAAGGTCAAAGTGTTTGGAAAAGTAGATACGATGGAGACGTATCAACTCCCCCGAGATTAAACCTTTGCTTGTCCTCAAGCAATTCAGTTGACTAACTGAAAGTGATAAAGAAAAACTTTTACAAACTCTATTTGATCTTGTTGTTGTAAATATGTAAAGCAAGCATTCAAATTTTCAACAAAGATTATGAATTGACCATATTCACAATAACATTTAAGTCTCATGTTTACTCATATCAATGGCATAATCAGCTAGCGAGCAATAATAATAAATCTCGGATAACAACACTTTCTCAAAACAATCATAATATGATATAATAAGATGGTATCTCGCTAGCCCTTTCTGAGACCGCAAAACATAAATGCAGAGCACCTCTGAAGATCAAGGACTGACTAAACATTGTGATTCATGGTAAAAGAGATCCAGTCACAGTCGTACTCAATGTAAACTAATAGTAATACATGCAAATGATAGCGGTGCTCTCCAACTGGTGCTTTTTAATAGGAGGATGATGACTCAACATAAAAGTAAATAGATAGGCTCTTCGCAGAGGGAATCAGGGATTTGTAGAGGTACCAGAGCTCGATTTTTGAAATAGAGATAAATAATATTTTGAGTGGTATACTTTCATTGTCAACGTAACAACCGAGAGATCTCGATATCTTCCATGCTACACACATTATATGCGGTTCCCAAACAGAATGGTAAAGTTTATACCCCCCTACCACCAACAAACATCAATCCATGGCTTGTCCGAAACAACAGGTGCCTCCAACTAACAACAATCCTGAGGGAGTTTTGTTTGCTATTATTTTAATTTAAGCATGGGACTGGGCATCCCGGTTACCAGCGAATGTGGAGCGGAGTCCACTCCTCTTGAGAATAACCCGCCTAGCATGGAAGATATAGACAACCCTAGTTGATACATGAGCTATTCAAGCATACAAAACAGAATTTCATTTGAAGGTTTAGAGTGTGGCACATACAAATTTACTTGGAACGGCAGGTAGATACCGCATATAGGAAGGTATGGTTGACTCATATGGAATAACTTTGGAGTTTATGGAAGTGGATGCACAAGAAGTATTCCCGCTTAGTACAAGTGAAGGCTAAGAGACTGGGAAGTGACCAACTAGAGAGCAACAACAGTCATGAACATGCATTAAAATTAATCAACACCGAGTGCAAGCATGAGTAGGATATAATTCAGCATGAACATAAATATCGTGGAGGCTATGTTGATTTTGTTTCGACTACATGCGTGAACATGTGCCAAGTCCAGCCACTCGAATTGTTCAAAGGAGGATACCACCCTATCATACCACATCACAACAATTTTAATAGCATGTTGGCACGCAAGGTAAACCATTATAAACTCCTAGCTAATTAAGCATGGCATGAGCAACTATAATCTCTAATTGTCATTGCAATCATGTTTCATTCATAATAGGCTGAATTAGGAACGATGAACTAATCATATTTACAAAAACAAGAAAGGTCGAGTTCATACCAGCTTCTCTCATCTCAATCAGTCCATCATATATCATCATTATTGCCTTTCACTTGCACAACCGAACAACGTGGATAATAATAATAATAGTGCACATGCATTGGACTGAGCTGGAATCTGCAAGCATTCAATACAAGGGAGAAGACAAGGTAATATGGGCTCTTGGTTAGATCAACAATAATGCATATGAGAGCCACTCAACATTTTCATCATGGTCTTCTCCTCTCGACCCCAAAAGAAAAGAAATAAAACTATTTACACGGGAAAGCTCCCAACAAGCAAAAGAAGAACGAGAAGTCTTTTTGAGTTTTCTTTTTAATTACTACTACTACAGGCATGAAAAGTAAACTAGCTAAAAGATACAACTAATACTTTTTTTGGTTTTTTATTAAGTTTTTTCAAACACACAAGAAGAATGCTGGAAAAGAAAATAAACTAGCATGGATAGTACAATAAAAAAGTATGAGCACCGACAACTAGAATGAGTGTGTGAACATGAATTTAATGTCGGTGAGGAATACTGATGTCTACTACACAACCTTCTTCTTGTAGACGTTGTTGGGCCTCAAAGTGCAGAGGTTTGTAGGACAGTAGCAAATTCCCCTCAAGTGAATGACCTAAGGTTTATCAATCCGTGGGAGGCGTAGGATGAAGATGGTCTCTCTCAAACAACCCTGCAACCAAATAACAAAGATTCTCTTGTGTCCCCAACACACCCAATACAATGGTAAATTGTATAAGTGCACTAGTTCGGCGAAGAGATGGTGATACAAGTGCAATATTGATAGTAGATAAAGGTTTTTATAATATGAAAATATAAAAACAACAAGGTAACTAATGATAAAAGTGAGCACAAATGGTATTGCAATGCATTGAAACAAGGCCCAGGGTTCATACTTTCACTAGTGCAAGTTCTCTCAGCAATAATAACATAATTGGATCATATAACTATCCCTCAACATGCAACAAAGAGTCACTCCAAAGTCACTAATAGCGGAGAACAAACGAGGAGATTATGGTAGCACTACAAAAAAATACACTTCCGTGATGATACGTGTTTGTCATAGTAGGTCGCTTTTTTGTCATCCATGTACATCCATGACAAATTTATGCCAGAATCAAGATAGTCATACCTGTGCTGTCGTAGAAGTGTTCCATGACATTACCAAAATTATCATCACGGAAGTGTCCACTTCCATGACGATAAATCGCGCGTCACAGAAGTGCTTTCGTCAAGGGTGACCGACACATGGCATCCACCGTAACGGAACGCCGTTAAGCTATCGGGTCGGGTTTTGGATCCGATAACCCATTAACAGTCCCGACCAATGGGGATTTTCCACGTGTAAAATCATCATTGGCTAGAGGAAACACGTGTCGGCTCATCGTCGGGACAGATGTCATCCACTCACTGGACAGAAGGCGCCTATGATACGTCGACACGTGGCACGACCCAACAAGTTTAAATGGGCCGGCCTAACTAAAGGCCCACAAGATTTTGCGGACCATAATGGGCCGGCCCAGCTAAAGGCCCATGAGATTTTGCGGACCATAATGGGCTGGCCCAGCTAAAGGCCCACAAGATTTTGCGGGCCATAATGGGTCGGCCCAGGTAAAGGCCCACAAGATTTTTGTGTGCCATAATGGGCCGGCCCAGGTAAAGGCCCACAAGATTCTTGCGGGTCATAATGGGCCGGCCCAACTAAAGGCCCACGAGATTTTGCCGACATTAATGGGCCGACCCAGCTGTAGGCCCACAAGATTTTGAGGACCCTAGTAGGCCGGCCCATTAACTGGCTGCCATGTTTTGGGCCAAATGCCGGCCCATATTTGATCCGGTCCATTAATGGCCTGCCACGCTCCGGGCCTAATAGTGGCCCATATGAGATCCGACCCGTTAAAAGCCTGCCACGTTCTGGGCCAAATGATGGCCCAGATCAGGTCCGGCCATTTAAGAGGCTTTGGGCTCAATTATGGTCCATATCAGATTCGGCTCGTCAATTGGACACTATGCTTTTGGGCCCACTTGCTAAAGGCCCACTTAGTAATTCGGCCTGATATTAGTTTTGGCCTCTTAAGGGCCCGTTTAACATTTCGCCCTATATTAATTTCGGCCTGTTAAAAGTCCGTCATATAGTTGGGCCTAACTACGGCCTGGTTTGCATCCGGCCTGCTCGCAGTTGATATCTGATTGGGCCAAACAAGGACCCAGGCAATTTTGGCCTGTTAAAAGCCTGTGATTTGATTCGCACAATCATGGGCTGGGGTTCATTTCGGGCTGCTGTGTAACTAGTAGGAATTAAGAACAAACCTACTCTATACAATAAAGAAATTATGGCATAGTAACTAAGAATAAACCTACACTACACAATAAAGGATTTAAGGTATATTACATCCACTGGGCATCAAAGTTCACCACCAGTGATCATAAAGCACAACGAAGAAGCAGATTACAAAAACTGGGCACCATTGCAGCATAACAAAATAATACTGAACTGAGACCACTTCCAAGACAGTTCAAGAAAGGTTATCCTTGCGGGGGAACTGCTGCGCAAGCTACTGAGCAAGGCTGTGAGACCGGCCTAGCATGTCGGTCATAGCTTCCAGGTGTAGCTGTTTAGCGATGAGGTTCTCATTGGTGTTCTCCACAATCTTTCTTAGAGATAGGACTTCAAGTCGAAGTTGAGTTACAGAATGCCTTTCTGCTAGAACTTGGGACTAAAGAAGTTGAACTGATTCAGACAACGAATTCTGTGAGCTTGTCTGACTGTTAGTCTCAAGTAACTTGAACACTACATCAAGACAAGACTTTGGGTTTGTCTCGCTATCTTCAAGATGTTTTGCCTTCTTTGCTGCAATATATGTTGGGTTTGTCTCATAGCCTTCAGCAGACTTGTGCATGCCATCAGGCATATCACCCTGAAACAAAGCAGAGAGATGACATGTTTTGCACATGTATAAACAAAGATGATAACTGTTCTGTCAATTCTACCCAATTTCAAATTAGAAATAAAGAGTATGTTCAAAATATCAATAGCATAATTTTGCATTGTTCATAATGCGGGGAGCTTCACCACACTACTGGATTACCATGTCAACATAACAAGCATAGATGAAGGGCAAAGAAAATCATTGTATCTATTTTGGATAATGTGCATGGCATGTTGTTCATATCATCAGCCACATCAGTAAGATAAAACAAGAGATGACAAGGTGCAAACGTGGGCTGCTTCACCACACACTGGATTATAGATCCACCAAACAAGCATACATATAGGGAGTATTAAGTAATGTGCATGGTATGAATAAGGAATTTGGTTTTACAAGTAAAACTTAGAACTTACGGTTATTATGAACATGCATTTTGGTAGAAACAGCAAACTAAACAGCAGTAAGCGATAAGGAGTATGAGCAAATTAAACAGCAATTGAGGATAAAGGCTTTAGAAGGACTGACTTACATTAAAAGTTAACACCGGCTTTATAATGCCCTTCTCCATGGCAAGGGAAGGATAACTCAAGAATTTCAGCACAGAATCTTCTTCATAAGCATTGCCTGTACTCTACATTTTGTAGAGAGTAATTATAGATATGATAATACTGGAAGGGATAGCGGATAATGAAGATAAGATGCAGATTGATGCTACATAATCAACTACTAATCCCTGGAAGTACAAGCGTTACAGAACAAAATGTACTGACAAGAGCAATGGGCTACACTTCTGCACTGGCATTGTCGTGTATTCTACTTGTTGGTAAGATTAAATATAGATCTGATATTTTTTAGTAAATGGTGGGCGAGGGAGATAAGATGCAGAATGCTACAAAATGAACCAATCCCTCTTCCCATAATACAAGAGTGTTTTGAACACTGGTGTACAGTTCAAAACGTTCTTATATTATGGGACGGAGGGAGTAGTTGTTAATGTAAGTACAGTGATAGACCACGTTCAGTCCTTACAAGAGGACTGCAGAGCTAAACCTCTTCAAAAGTATTGGGTTGATTCTAAATTTATGTAAGAGTCCATACGGATCTTATAATGTCCACCAAATGGACGATTACAAGGCTAACATGTGCAGTGATGCAACATAATCAAACAGCTATGAAAGTAAGTATGGTCATACAGGGCAAGAGGTATTCACAAGAGCAATGCAGTGTGCAGTATAGTTGCGAGATTCTGTGGTCCCTTGAGAACGAATGTTCTTCTGCTAACATTTTTCGTACAAGTGAGACATTAAGGCAAATGCGGAAATGTAGTTCAGATTGTGATGTGATATCATAGACAGTACCTTACGCTGCAGTCGAGACCAATGTGTAACAAGGTTATTCCAGTCACCGTCGGATAAATGTAGCACCGGAGACTTTACAGAAATTTCGTTCAGAGGCTTGCCATCGAAGTGCGCTTGCCTCAGGTAGGAACGATACTTCATCAATGAGTGCTTGAAAAGCGCAACCAACCCTTGCTCGTCATCACAATCCAGTGCGCCTCGCCTATTTAAAAGAATGAAATCTTGTGTCTTCTGTCAGCAGAAACATATGCAGTAATGACCATGAATAACATTAGTACATTACTTACGCGTAAGTTGCAAAGGAAGACTGGAAATTGTTCCGTGTCTGCGGTATAATCTTTCCATGAAGGAAAGATGCGCACAAAGTTCCTGACAACAACATAAGCTTCGTCTTCTAAACTGGGAAGAAATGGAACAGGGGTCCTATTTGCTACAATTGGGGCTCTCTCTGGTTCGAAAAGGGATTTGGCAACTGGATTTGGTGTACTCTTTGCTGGAATGAGGGTTTTGCGTCGTACAGCTGGTGCTATGTCAACTGGCATAATCATACTGTTTGCTGCAGTTGGGGTCTACTGAGTTGGGGCATCAGAAATGACCAGTGTAGTAGGGCTAGAGTCTGCTAGAGTTGGGGTATTTTGTGGGTCAGGTGATATTGCAACTACACCTAATGGGCTATTTGATTTATTAGGTGCCACTACCTTTTCCAAATACTTTGCTTGTGCTCCTCCACGATCAGCAATCACCCTCTTCCTTTTGAACGTCTGATACACAAGAACAACATTTGAATGGATAAATATGGTATGATGACAGATGGAATATGTACTGAAAATGGATAGGCAGGGCGTATTCACATACACGATGTGTAAACTAAGCTAATGGTAGTTCAACAAAGTAGAAGCAATGCAAAGCATCAGTTGCAAGATATGTGTGAGCAATGTAACCTTGGAAAGTTAGATCAAGTACCTTGATGGGCGGATAAGATAGGGCATCTTCTTCTGACTCCTCCACTAGGGAGCTACATTGACTTAGGTCTCCCTCTAGCTCAGAATCACTGTTAGGATCATATTCTGAGCATGAATCTGTAGGTGGAGAGTGTTTGCATTGCATTGCATCCAGACTTGATTTCAGTCCCTTAATGCCAAGTTTGACAGCCATGGCATTGTTCTGCTTTATTATTTTCATGCGCGCAAGCTCATAATCATTATGATGCTGTTCAGAATCTGAGATTCATGAAAACATAAAAAGTAATCAGATTATCTATGGAATGCATTGCGGTTTCAACTCGGAGAGTGTCTCCCTATAAACCCCTGCATATGCAAAGTTCACCTCCCCAACCGTGCTGACCAGACCACACACAGAGATACACACCCGAGCGGTGAACATGCATTTTCGAAACTAATTTAGGAACATTTAGCTGACCAATTAAACAACTCTGTTTTAATAATATCATATTCGTATTTGAACAACTAAGCTTGTTTAGCTTGATGGGTGGAGCAGTGTTATTATGACACGAAGCATGTATTCTGATCGTATAGTGATCATAAAAGGGGGAAACTCTAAGCATATATTTTTTTAGCAAAAGAGGGTTTCCCCTATGATTTCTATTAAAGAAACCACCACGGAACCAACATGATCAATTAAACCCTAAGCATGATCAATTAAACTGTATTATGGCTGTGCCATGGCAGATTTGAAGCTGCAAACCGGAGAAATGGTATTTAGCATCCATTGTTTGCTTCGAACTAAGAACTAAATTCTAAGAGCTGAAAAGAAAGTAGAGTAACCAAGTTAAGATCTATTTTCTGGTTGAGATCAAAAAGTTGAGGAGATATGAAGTACCACCTCTCTTGCGGCGCCGTGTAGGCATCGGGGGTGCGATGGCTGTCGGTGGTGTTGAAGCAAATCTGTGACGGTAGACGGGTGCATCGGGGGATAAGTCCCGTTGCGATGGAAGAGAAGGTCGTGTGAGCGGGCCCGACAAAGAGGACGACGGCGCCGATGAAGCGAGAGGACGCGATGCAAGGCTATTGGTCCGTCGCCGTGGATGAGAAACGTCCATCTCTAGCAGTGGACAACGCGGTCTTGGTAGGCGCTCCGGCATGGTGGAGGACATTGGCGATGGATGTGGTGGAGGACGGCGGCGATGGATGGGGTGGCGGACGGAGGCTGGTGTGGGAATGAGGCGTTCTAGCGCGGACGGTGTATGAATGGGAAAATGGAGGGAGAGGTACAGGGAACCATGTTTTTGGGACGCGGCTGTCTGAAATATGGGAAAATTACGAACTTATCCCCCGTTTCAAATTTGGACGTCTCATTGGTTGGGGATAGGACGGTAATCTCGCATCTCCCAAATATTTGCCGGTAACTATTTCGGGCGAGGAGAGGGTGTTTTGCCGCCCATGGTTGGCGCCCACGGTGTATGAACGGGGCTGACAGGTAGGGCGGTTGTGTCACGTCTGATGGAAGTTACACATCTGCCCCTATTTAAAATATTAGCCTACATCTATTTCAGACGAGGAGAGGGTGTTTTGCCGCCCATCGTGTATGAATGGGGAATGGAGGGAGAAACAGAGGTCTTTCGGACGAGCTTGAATCAAATGAGTTTTGCCGCCCATGTTTGACACCCACCGTGTCGGAATGGGCTCAGAGGCAGTCATGTCACGTCTAATTGAAGTTACTAACCTACCCCTATTTAGAGCAGTGGAAATTGGGCCGATGAATTGTCCGTGTAATGGGTAAACAGTAATTTCCATCTCCCAAACACTTGGCTTCGGGCAGCTGATGTGGGAGTGGACATTTTGCTGCTTCTTTCGAATTTTGGGACAATAAGCATCCACGTTTACCCTGACAACTAAATTCGAATCCATTTTGTATTCCTATATGAATCTTTATAAATCATTCTATGTGTTCTTATGTATCTTCAAAAGGACGACGAAGATGTATTCCACTGTCATATATGAATATGGTTTACAAATGCCGATACTCAAATTCAGAAACTAGAATCCAGTTTAAGGTGAATTCGAATATTTGGAACACTTCATGTCCAACTCAAATGTCACACGCAACATAATGTGTACTCCCATTTAGATATGTACACAAGCGATGTATCAAGATTCAAATACCGAGTCAATCAACCAAGAATGTAGGGAACTAACAGACATATAAACACTTATAGAGTATATGGATCAATAATATCAACTAACATACATAAGCCAGGCCGCTGTACTTTTTTTTTGGCTACAACAGCATCCTTTTTTTAGCCAGCATCTTGGCCCTTTCCGATGTATGCCACTTATGGTCCATCTATACTACTATTGCTGAATGCACATTCAGCCCGATTGGCATATTTGTAGGTCTGGCACAGCAATCCAAATGAAATGTCTCCGAGTCTTATCAATTAATATAGACTTGTGCTCAAATAAAATTACAAACAAAAAAACAAAAAAACAATTATTACATGATCTCTAAAACAAATGGTTTGATTGATTACATGAACAGACAACACAAAGGTTATTCAACTATGGAAAGAACATTTCACCTATGATTTACCAAGTAGGAATTTAATTTCCTTTTTTCCTTCAGGACCTTAACAATCTGGTCAGTCTCAGCTTGCTTCATTTTGAAATCCACCAAATATTTAATGGTTGTCTTGAGTACTGCTTGTGATTGTGTTGTTTGCTTCCTCAACATGTCAACTTCATCTCTAAGTGCAGAAGCAGAATCTGTTTCTACCACTAGTTTAGCCTCTAGAGCATCAGTAGTTGGCAATTCATAATGCATGATTGGGCCGGTGCCATTGCTGTGGGATGATGCAACGTCCATGGGGACCTCGCTCTTTGATCTTGGGCTAACCTGTTTTGCCATTACAGTTCTGATTGGATTCAGAAAAGTTGAAGTTAGCAAAACATCTCAACTGGGAGTTATAACAGCAAACCAGTTAAACAAACAAGGAATTAAAGAGTTTCAATTGGATGCTGAAAAGTAGTTATTAACATCATTGTAACCCGCTGTTGCAGCAGCAAAGCAGTTAAACAAACAAGTAGATATTTAAGTTAAGGCAAACATGTAATTCTTAACAGTAAGTATCAAACACATAGATAGGCGCAGTCTACAATATGATTAACAGGCTGTGCCATTATGTAATTAGTAGCAAACTAAATTAAGCCAAGAAACATAATTGAACAATTTTGCAATAAGTGCCTAACTAAAATTCCGAGAAGCAGGTAACTGAACTTACGCTAGTTCTTTGTACAGGCACACTGCAACTTCTTTTTCGCTTACAAGGTTGTACGAAGGAGTCCATGGCATCAATTGCTTGGATACGCAGTCCCAATACTTCTTTCTTCCCACACTGCATGGGTAAGTCGAATGGTTAATCTGGTAAGATGGTGCGTCCTTGATATGTTATATGAGGACGTGTAGTCAGACTAGTTGTAGCCAAACACATCACACTGGCTTTTACTGTATATTTCATGCGATTACTTTTGGCATATCGAGATCTAAGCAATCTACAATAGGATGAAAAGACTGGCATCCTTCACATTATTGGCGAACTCAGTTCATAGAAACAAGCAATTCAACCATTTTGTGGGTAAATCAAAAGCGCCACTGGAATATTTTTCACTATCCAATCATACATGCAAAAAGGGGCGACGCCACCATAGGCGCTGGTATGGGCGGCCACCTCAGGTGGCTGGAAAGTGTGCACCTAGTTTGAGTTATCCAGGTTGGCCCATGCTAGTTTTGTTCGTCCCAACGCACGAGCAGGCAATGTAAAAATGAATAAAAATGTTTCAATTTGGATGGGCCAATAACATAAGTGCAAGGTAGGCCCTATAGCAGGCTCGCGGCCCAAACGAGCGCCTCCCATATCGATCGACACCAGGAAAAATCCCAATTCATTCGCTCCAGCCTCCAGTCTGGTTCGCTCCTAACCTATCCGCCGCTGGACAGACCGACACAACACTTCCTCGCGCCCTCGTTGGAGGGCGGTCACCGGGCTTCAAGCGAACGGAAGGACAAGAAGATGAAAATCCAACACTGGGTGTAGCCTGCGTGGGAGGCAGCAACGGCAGCACGGGCATGGCATCGAGCTTGCACAAATGGACAGTCGCAACTTACAAGAGTAGCATGCGCAACGAGCAGGTACATCACATCCCTGATTATATCTAATTCAACTCTTCAATTTTTGGCTAATAGTTAAACCCGACGGTGTTGTAAAACTGCTTGTATGTAGGGAATCTATGAGAAAATGAAACCAATTTCTACTTATTTTATAACTCCCCCAATCAATACTGAACTGACTGAATCTGATGTATCTAATCAAGTTTTCGGTGCAAATATACAAGCTCATGTTGTTCTTGAGCCTAAAGTGTCGAATGAACAGACTGCTAATGAAGGATTTGATGCAAACATTTTACATGCTCCTGGTGATGAACATATAGTGTCTAATGAGGGATCTAATGCAAGCATTTTGCAAGCTCATTGAAGGATTTAGTGTCTAATGATGATCTACTATGTTGAGAGAGACAGAGATTTGCAGGCATTGATGACAAGCAAATTATAGTGCATTTTCATAGCTTGAGGAAACGTCGAGGCCATCTACCAGAAAGTCCCTGTATCATGACAACATAACATAAATACTTTTCTAATCTGTTGTTTGAAACTATTGGCATACTTGTGCAGGATAGATATATTGATATGCAGTTTGCGCACTGGTTATACGTGCAATTACACTTTGATATTTTCAGCCAGAGAACGAATAATTCAAGCAGGTACAGACCATGTTTGTAGTCCTTGTACACCATGTTGCATTTTATGTTTTTGGTGCTTGCATCATTTAGTGTTTATAATCTGAACTACTTTGGATCATTAGCTGGTTTTCAAAGTGCATGTAGCTTCACATTTCTCAAGTTATGTTGATTTCCAAAGTGTAAGTGCCTTCGCATTTTTTAAGTTAAATGTTCGCCCCTGGTAACTTGAATTCGTGGATCAGCCACTGCACACAAATCATACACGAATGCCAGTATGAATTAAATGAAATGCAGGGACTTACGCTAGCTCGTTGTATAGGCTCACTGCAGCTCTGCTTGCGCTTGGGATGTTCCATGTACAGTCCATGTTACCACTTGCTTGGATGTGCAGGCCTTGTGCTCCTTGCATCCCCCTCTGCATTTTTGACACGACGAATGGTTGATCAAATAATAGGAATCGACCTTGATGTTGTACCGGAGGACAGATACTTACAAGGTTATACGGGTGTGCAGGATGTGTACCAGATCCCGTAGCGCCGTCATGCTTCGCTAAAATATGAATTTGCTTGTTTCAGATGATATCTCCAAAAGAAATAAGAGTTAAGGTCAGAGTTGCATAGGCGTGTAAGCTAAGAGAGTAGTGAAAGGATATCCAAACATCGTCGGAACAATGCATAAGGGAGTGATGTGTGGATACCTAGTTCGAGCCGGCGTTTGGGCATGCTTGCCTAGCTAGAGTGCGGGTCACTTCAGAGCCGTTGAGGGTGATGCGCTGGCGTTGGCTGGCCGTGCACGGATGCAGATCTTGAGTGGCAGCGGAGCGGTACGATGCGGTGGACGAGACCGTTGGTGAAGCCCCAACGGCCTCGGGGGGCGGAGGTGCGACGATGTGCTCGGTGAAGTAGCCCCGGTGAGCTGGGAGACGGCGTCGGTGAAGCGCACCTGATGAGGTGGAACTCGGTGTCTGTGAGGCACGTCGGTTGCGGCGGCCGATGTTGTCGGTGGACCACCCGGTGCGGTGGACGAGGGCGTAGATGAGGTAGCTCCGGTGCGGTGGTGAAGCGCGACCGTCGTCTTCGTCGTCGTCGTCCTACACAGAGGTGGGGAACGGTAGGGAAAGAGACGAGACGAGGGGCGATTCGAGGGTTGGCGGCGAATTAGGGATTTGAGCAATCTGGGTGCGGAAGGGGACGGTGGAGAAGAGAGATTTTGCAGGGATGGAATTGGGGCCGCCAGATATTTCAATCCGAAACGTGGAA
>NC_041392.1:549327459-549328243 GCF_002162155.2 Triticum dicoccoides | reverse complement strand
GGGATGGGGGTGGGTGGCTGGGTGCTACGCATCCGTCCGACACACGCGACCACCCCGACAGGACTATGCTTCGGTGCCTTAAGGCACCAAAGCAGCGTCCACCCCGACACGACCCTGGTTTGCCTGGTGCACCTACATTTGAGAATGCAAATGAATCTTCTTTCATTTGCAAACGAATCTGTATGTATTACCATGCCCGTGTTTTCCTTGCAATAATTAGTCATTCGAAACGAGATACTCCATCCGTTCACTTTTGTAAGTCGTTTCAGACAACTTAAAATGAACTGTTTTGCACATTGTCTAAAATGTCTTCAAGGTCTTATAAAGGTGAACAGAGGGAGTACTATAAATTAATTAATGAGGAGTTATTTGAAAAAAAAATAGAAACGGTACCCACGCTAACGTGGATTAGAGTGTGTTTCACATAATTAGTTATTTGAATTAGAGTGTGTGTCACGTAGTTAGTTATTTGAATTAGAGTGTGTGTCACGCAGCGATCTCTAATTCTAACGTGGATTTCACATTTCACTGTATTCACGCTACTTTTTAACACAAATTCATATGTATATGATGAACACCATGGTAGTGAGAAAACTTTTGGATGGATTCAAACATATGACCTACAACATAGCACAACAAACTGAGTCAATGTCAACTTTTCGAAACTTAGTATGGCACGAATTCGAAATAATTACCCGTATGCCTGGTCCTCGGTTCAAATCTTACAATGTACACCGAATTGAAACATCCATATTAAGTCTCGTACTATGTACATTCAAATGTT
>NC_041392.1:549244104-549327315 GCF_002162155.2 Triticum dicoccoides | reverse complement strand
GCTACATACTTCCTGTATCGGTCAATCTTCCTCTCCTAACCACCTTAGGAAGCTATCGGTTTCCAACACACGTTCATTCTTTCTCTCCATGTTTCGATCTCTAGGTCTCTCAACTACACAACCCCTTTTTCCACTCTGTTACCAAATGTATTTACCTCACACACCCGCCATTGCACCCCATGCCGAGCTCTCTCTCTCTCCCCTCTCCCTCTCACCCTCTCGCGCTAAATACATGCATTGCCTATCTAGCCCCCCAACCTCTTGTGCATGCGCACGCACGCACGTTGTATATCTAGGTCACTCCCTCGAGACTGTCTCACTCTTTCTTTCGCACAGCGGGCCACACTCGCTCAATCTCGCTCTCTTTATCCGAGTCTCGTTTAACCTCGTTTTCTTTCACACACAAATGATATATCTCCCTGTTCGGGCCTCGATCGACACACTCTATACTCTCTCACGCAAATTGTCTATCTAGGTCAGTCCATCCAAGCCGCCACCACTCTTTCGACCTCATGGTGGGCCATGCTCACTCAATCTTTCTCTCTCTCCGCATGTCTCGATTGACCTCGCTCTTTCTCGGACAAAAACGATATATCACCATGTTTGAGCCCAATTCGACCTATTCACATTGTATACTCTCTCACGCACATCGTCTATCTAGGTCACTCTCTCCAACCCGTCTCACTCTTTCGATCGCATGGCGACCCTATGTTATCGGTTGACCTTGCTTCCTCCCACACACAAAATATATCTACACGTCTGTGACTGGATCATCTCTCAAGCTCTATCTTACAGCCCCCACCCTTGCCAAAAAGCTCAATCGAACAATATCTCTCCAGAGCATATATATTTGTTCAATGAATGTCGGACCACACTCACTTTGTCTCTCTATCTATATGTCTCTCGATTGACCTCGCTTTCTCACACCGTATCTTCCACGCATTGAAGCTACTACCTCTCCATCCCTCGCAAAGCCGGAGCTATTTACATTGCGAGGGGCACTCCAACCTTGGATTAATTTGTGTAGGCATTTATTCCGGTCGGTTTAGATTATATTTTCGTAGCATTCGGCCCACAACTACTCCAATCACCGTAGCGGGTAATTAAGCTACGGGGAGCACCTAATATGAGCACCGGGGAGCCGTTGGATCAAAGATGCAGCGGCACACATGGGGCCTGAATGTTTTATTTGCAAAACAAACCTTTGGAGAGTTTGGAAATTGCGCATAATTACAAAGACTACTCCCAAGCCATTGGATCTCACTTCCAACGGTGTAAAAAACTCGTATCACCATAGTATCTAAGCTGCGGGGTGGATGTGATATTCTATGCCGCTGTCATTTTTGTTCGTAAACTTGCAAAAAACGTGTAACTCGTGCAGTTACTTGTCTAACCGCGCAAAGTGTTTGTTCAAAAAAACCATCCTACACTGAAATATCGTAACAACACACGGGGGTCCCACTTGTCATTAATCAAATTTGGACCTAAAACTAACAAATCTGAAATACGAGATTCGAACTGGCAACCTAGACTACAAAGCGTAAGTCGATAGCCTGAAAAAATGAACGGTTGTTGGCTTTGTACAATAACTTGATTTTATAGAGTACTTGCGTTGAGTAGAGTAGAGGGAGTGCCTCGTCAACGCGTGCATGACCGTTATCTCACTTACTGGTGGGTCCCAGGTCTGCGATCTCAATCTCTCTTCTCTCCATCGTCTAACCTTTGCACGGGCACACACGAAGAGCGGCGCTAGCTTGCCGTGGTGTTATTACAACTAAAAAAACTTGGAAAATAGAAGAATCGCCTAGAACAAGAGATGTTGTGGCTGGTCGAGACGGAGCTAACCACATCTATCCTCCGTGCCATGTTTGCATGATGAAGCTGTGTGGCTAGTGGGCTGTTTTCAACCGACTGGCTGGGTCCCGAGGTCGAACCATAGGTACTACGTCTGATACAGTATATTTTTACACGCACATTTTTCCTCCGTGCCGAGACGTGGCACACCCTACCGCGCGGTTTTGGGGTCCTCCCGGGTGGTGCACGCATATATTCTTCCTGACGTGGGACACCCTACCTTGCGTTTTCTGGGTCCTCCTCGGTCGTAGTGCCGAAGCAAGTAAATGAGTCGTAAAATCACGAAAGACCACCTTTCCTACCGAGTACATCAGTGAAGCATAGTGGCTAGCTAGTTGGGCTAGTTCGACCGATTAGCTAGGCCGCCGCCACATTTGTTTTTTCACCCATTTTTTTATCTACTTGCCGGCAAGTAAATTTAAATATCCACCGCGGCGTTGCTCTGGTGTTTGGGTTCGGCAGGATTTTTAATTTTTTGATTGACGGGAGCAGGCGCGACAGGATTTTTATTTTTTGGATTGACGGGAGCAGGCGCGGAAGCAATTAGTCATGATGACTCCGCCTGTACCCACTGCTCCCTGATGTGAGAAGTCGTTGACTGGTGTTTTGCCGTGGTGAAAACCAAAAGATTCCCCGCTCCCTCCGCCTTCCTGTAGATTGCATTGCCTTTCAGCCGTTTCGCCCCCTTTGCTTCCTCTCCCCATTGCTTCTACCTGGTGCCATGGCGGTGTAGCAGATCACGGAGTCCGAGGTGAGACTCCTGACACAGGAGCTCCATGCCAAGGATGCGGAGCTCAGGGCCAAGGATGTGGAGCTCCGTGAGCTCAAGGAGGAGAGGAGTGCCATGCTCCTCCGTTATGTGCGGGAGTTCACGGAGCTTCAAAAGCGGAAGGCGTCGACCACAAAGATGCTCGAGGCGTCGGTGGCGTTGCTGCAGAAAGCGGGAGATATGATAGGCCATCAGGGGAGCCGGCTGGAGCGCGAGCATGCCGATCGTGACGAGGTCCAGGATCGCCTCAGCCACTTGGTGAACCAAGTTGCCACACACGTGTTGCGGCTGCGCGATGCCTACCGTCATGCTAGCGCTACGATGCCGACCGTCGGGCTAAACCCGTTCGACCACCTGGTCGACTTCAATGAGCTGCGGCTTCCTGACCTGGTCTCCTTCTTCACCTATATCTCCGTGGAGCTGAGCCGTCTCCGCCCGATGGTGGGGGCTGAGCTGGACAAGGAGGGGTTGCGGGCTGCCGTCGCCATTGCCGGGCGAATCCTTTCAGGGCTCCGTCACCGGAATCCATTCGTGCCATTGGACGCCGTCTTTGACGAGCTGGCTCCCGTCAACCGGGAGCGGGCTCTGCGGGCGGTTGCACCCTGCATCACCAACATCGTGCGCCTCGAGAAGCAGAGGGACTTCAGTGGTGTTTAGGCGCCCTCTGCATGGGCATGTCCATGTCTCGGCGCAACATGACCGTTGGATCAAACTCAGACCGTGCAGATCAGTCACTGTATCACAGAGCGTGTGGGTGTGTTTGGTTGCATTCTCATCTCAATATAGTTGTTTCCTCTTCGTGTATTTTTGTCAACCTACTAGTGTGGACTCATGCACCCTTCATGCACTCTGCCAAACACCCAAAAGTGGGTCGAGAAGGGAACTTTTGCTCCCATCCCGTGCACCCTTCATACACCCTGCCTAACACTATTCGTGCTTCATATGGTTCATGTTTCGTGGTATACTGTAGCACCATACTCTCCGTGCCCTGTGGACCTAGTTCTGTTAACATTGATCTCACCGTCCATTCTCGACCGGACAGTCGAAAAAGTGGTACTATGTTACATATAGGAGTAGTTGACATGCGCACAACATCATTTGTTATCGTCATATCTTACTACACTAGCAACAAGATTGTGTAGTACTGACGTATGAACCACTACACATGCCTAGTAGTAGGAGCACTGTGTATGTTCAAGTGGCTGCCGTGTTTCGCACTCCTCCATCATAAGAGTGGAAACTCTTGCTGTAATCATTTTTTTCTTCTGAAAAACAGTGGACACGCTCTACCGTGCGGATCCTCCTCCAGCCATGCACCAAATTACTCACTTTCGCTGACGTGTGGGATAGCCAGCATCGGGGTCCACCAGCCATGCACTAAATTACTCCATAGTAGAGTGATGGTAGACTACCCCGATCGAAGCGCCGCAGTAATGCCCAATGAGCCGTCAAATCACAAAACCCCCTCCTTTCCAGTAGTAAGTTGGACGGACGAAGCAACCATCATTTCACTCTTCTCTCTCAGCTTCCTCTCTACCCAACCCTCGCTTCTGCCTCATCTTGTTCCTCATTTCTTCAAGAAAACCCTGACCTGCTTCTGCCATTGTTCTTCTCTCCCAAAGAAGGAAAGGTGAGCGCATCAATGGTGTTGATTCTGGCCAAGGCCCGGTCTTGCAACCCCGAGACTGATCCTATAACTCCCTCTCTTTTCTTCTTTTGGGTTTGTGATTATGGTTTCTTTTCTTTTATTTCTATTTGACAGTTTCTTGATGGACGCTGGAGCACCGGCCGAAGTGATGTCTATGGCTCCAGCCAAAACCGTTGAGGCTCATGGTACGAAGAAGCGCAAGCACCCCGCCGAGACTACCGCAGACAAGCTCAAAGCCATCGCCCTGTCCAAGCCCCCCTCTCCGGGATCCCTCATTAAGAAAGTCCAGGTAACATCTCTTTTTGACGATCTTTTTCTCGATCTTGATCGTGTTTTTTCATCTAACACGCAGTACTAGTACTAGTAGTACAACTTTCTGGGTGATCTTGCATGTGATTTTTGTGTGCCAAATGACGGTTCTAAATTCCTCTTTTGATCAAAACATGCGAGAGGTTGACACTGATTTATTATAGATTACTTTCAACTACTCCCTCTGTCCCAAATTTCTTGTCTTAGATTTGTCTAGATAGGGATGTATCTAATACTAAAATGTGACTTGATACATCCGTATCTAGACAAATCTAAGACAAGAATTTTGGGACGGAGGGAGTACTTTATGAACATCAATGCTACCTTTTAAGAGGGTATATTTGCCTCAGTAACTTGTGTTATGGATATTTCATGTAATCCCTCTGCTCTGATGCCTTTGAAGACATGTTCTAGTGTCTTTGTTCACTCATTTTTGTGCGTATATGTAGTCATATATGGAGTATAATATCGAAAATTATCTTATATTTCTAAACGGAGGTAGTAATAAAATATGGTTTCTGTTTGAATTAGAACCAGGTCCGCGGTGGAGATGAAGTTCTCAAAGTCATGCCATGTGAACTGGAAGACCTCATGATGAGTTCTACTGCCGAACTATCCAGCTGATGTGTCCTTGTCGCCACGTGTCCTGAACTAGTGTTTTCCTGTAGCATTGTTGTCAGGCGTGTTCTCGAGGCTGTACTTGACCACAACAATTTCCTGGCTGTGCCTTCGATTACGAAGGGTGTGGTTCTTGTAAAGCTTCCCAACAAATCTGATGCGGCCTGTCTTCATCATCATGTTTATGAGTGGAAAGACCACAAGTTCTCCAAGGTTGACAAGATGGTGATGGTGCATGTAGACATCTCACACGAAGTCCATGGCCTAGTCAGTTATGCGGGGTTCATCCCGTAGGTCGGTGGCAAAAAATAGTCTGCAGAGTTTAGTTAGTGCAACTTTTCTTGTCTGTAGTAAGTACTATTGTTCAGTACTTGATTTGTGTTTGTGAACCCTGTATTGTTTATTAGTACTGCCGCTTTTGGTGTGTGGTCAGTCCTGAGAACGGTCTATGTTAATGTGTGTCCACTCAATTCAGTCTGTATATGTTGAAGTATCCATATCATATTTTTTGTGAGGACGGTCTATCAATTATGGTTACACTCCAATATCTGTATGCATTGCAGGGTTTATCGCACCCACCAGGATTTCCAGCCCCATGGATGTTTGGTCCATACAATTTTTCACGACCTTTGGACTGTCCTGCTTGTGGGAGTAGGAGGGGCCCCTGCATGCCACGCGTAGTTGGACGATCAATCTTCTGTTTAGTACTTCAACATAGTGATTTCCTGGTAAGGATTCACTCGTGTCACATCAAGTAAATCTTATTGATTTACTGTCTAAATATTATTGATTTAATGTCATGTTTTCTTTCTTTTCCTGCAATTTTACGATGCAGGTTTTGCCATGTGATATTCATCATAGAATAAACCATTTGGTTTGCTCTACGATGGCTATTTTTGTAGGTTTCACTTCTTATGTCGTGTCAGTAACGAAGGCACTGTCCATCACTTATATTACTAGAAAAAATTGGACCAGTCTGTTGTCTGAGTACAAGCTGAATCCCTATGATGAACTGCAATTTGGTTTAACAAAAACGCCACAATTAGTCCTTCTCGCGTTTAAAAGAAATAAAGAAAAAAACTGGATCACGGTCACAGATCCTAGTCAAGTTAGAAAGCTGATCATAGCAGACTAGACACGATCGCCGATGTCTCGCACAGATCGAGCACCGACAGTTGCTCTAGCAATGACAGCGACAGCAGCTCAGTCTGATCCAGCTGAGGATTGGGCACCGACCGCGTCAGCAGATCAGTTTGATCTACCGGAGGATCGGGCATCGACACCGGCACCTGCTCCGACACCGGCACCAGCTCTACAAGGAGCACCATCTCTGGCGGCAGCGGCGGCTTCGGCACCTGCACCAACACTTGCACTTGCATCTGCTCCGGCCCGTGCAGTTGCACCGGCAACAGACTGGGCTGCAGTTCGCACTTCATGTACCAAAGTCCTTACAAAAACTGACATGTCCACCTTTTTGGTAAGCATTGGCCGCCCAAGTGCTTCGTTCTTTTTTCTTTCCATGTTGTTTCACATGATTCACTGTGTTGATCTAACCGTTTGGGTATGTCTTCTTGTTTGCAAACAGAGAATTCCTAGAGCAACGAGGGAGTCGTTCAACAATCCGGGCGACCGCGGCCAAGTTTCTCTTACCATGCACAGCCTTGGTGTGAATGAACCTGCTCAATATATCGTAAGTACAAAGGATGGTCACATGATGATTGATGCTAAAGGATGGTCAAGGTTCAAATCTAAATCATATCTTGCAGTAGGGGATGATGTCAAAATCGAACTTTCTCGGCAAGGAGAGCTGGTCCAAATCAACTTTGAAATTCTTCAGTAGCAGCACGGAACTGCCTAACTGATCTATCCTCCGAGAGATTTTGATGTAATAATCTGGCATGGTGAAACAAGTGCCCTATGTATAAGTAGTATGATAGTATTATTTATCACATGGTATATCGTTGATAGAATTGCAACTCTGATTGCTGGTTAGGAACTGTCGTTCGATTTCATTCCAACAGCTACCGTGCTTTATTCAATTTTGTGTATTCCCCTTGCGACAGCATCTAAAACCAGCGCCGTACCGATCGCTTGAAATATGAAAAGCGCTGAGGTAGAACACATGGGCCCCCAAACATGCAGGGTCGGCCTGCGGCCCAAAGTCCAGAACCTTGTTTCGAGAAGCACTAGCTCAATGCAGAAGTGGCGTCCTCCTCCTGCTGTGGGTTGGGCGAAGATGAATGTTGATGCTACGTTATCTCGCAATGGTGAAAGGGAAGCCCTGGCAATTGTGAGCCGGGATCATACAGGCTTCTTCCTTGGAGCATCGGCACTGGTGTGCAAAAGTGTTACTGATCTAGAGATCCTAGAGGCAATGGCATGTTGCGAGGGGCTATCTCTGGCTCTTGACTTAAACCCGCAACAAGTTCAGATTAGCACCGATTGTTCAGCAACAGTTAAGCATATCGGAGAGGCATACTTGGGGCCCAGCAAAGTTATTATGGACGAGATCAAGATGAAGAAGAATATGTTCCAAACCATGGAGATCATACATGAAAAACGCGAGTGTAATGTTGAAGCGCATGTGCTCGCAAAAGCTACTACTTCTTTGCCCTGTGGACGCCATCTTTGGCTCACAGGAACCCTCGAAATTATTTGTATACCCATGACTGTTAATCTTCAATAAAGCAGCTTTTATCCCTCAAAAAAATCTGAGTATTATATTCTCAGCTGAACCCCCATAATGCCCGTCCGTTGCAGAGGGAGTATATTTCTCGGCAAGGTGAGCCTGTGATATAAAAGATTTGTATATTTCTTTACAGAGGGAGTATCTCTCTGTCAAAAAATATATTTATGTGTAACTAGTTACTCCTGTCTTTCTACTTCCTTTCGCTGTTATGTGGGGCAACCGGCAACGGGGTCCACGTGCCATATGCACAAATTAGAGTGCACAACTTCATGGTAGACACACCTCGGTCGTAGTGCCGCAGTAATGCCCAATGAGCCGTCAAATCACAACCCCCCTTTCCAGCTTTAGCAGTAAGCTGGACAGACGAAGCGGCAATATTTCACTGGGCCTGAATCCCCTTCTCCCTCGTCTGCTTGTTCAGAGAAAACCCCCTCTCGGCGATTGCATAAGGTTTTCTCATGGAGAACCAGGTACGAATTCTTCATCCATCCCCGATAAACCCAAGTCCCTTGGTCGCAGGTAATCCTAGGATGGCAGCTGCCGCCGTTGATGCATTTTTCTTCCTACTGAATCTAGTGTGTTTCATTTGCAGTGCCCGAAGTGTGAGTACCCTACAGGTTTCTGCGCCCTCGGCGAGATGCCACACTTGTTCCTTCTCATCCTAACACAATATTTTGAAACGCGCATAGTATGTTCCTAGAATCCTCTTTTCTATCCGGGAGGGTGGGGTTTTTTTGAACATGCTGTGTTCTCATATTATTTTTCCTGCAGTGTATTATTTGCTCTGCCAGAACACATGTACTCAAGATGCTCAGCCTTGCCATAACTGAATACACTAGTTTAATGGTCACAGTGAAGACAAGCCATGGATATAATGTAACACCCTCGATGCGACTATATCTCCCACGTGTCGAGGCACGACTTAGAGGCATAATCGCATTGAAGGCATATGTCGCAAGTTAGGCAATCTTCACAACATCCCATGTAATATAATAATGAAAGGGGAGATAACATAGTTGGCTTACACTCGCCACGTCAATCAAGTACATAAATAACATTACATCATCCAAACACTCATGGCCCGACTACGGCGCCAAAATAAAAGATAACCCAACAAGCGACACGGTCCCAATCACCCCCAACTGGGCACCACTACTGATCATCGGGAAAGGAAACATAGTAACGTTGAGAGTCCTCATCGAACTCCCACTTGAGCTCAGGCGCGTCTCCTGGAGCGGAATCATCAGGCCCTGCATCTGGTGTAATAGTAATCTGTGAGCCACAGGGACTCAGCAATCTCGCACCCTCGCGATCAAGACTATTTAAGCTTATAGGTAAGGCAAGGTAAATATATGTGGAGCTGCAGCAAGCGACTAGCAAGTATGGTGGCTAACTTATTCGCAAAAGAGAGTGAGAAGAGGAGGCAAAGCGCGAGCGAGAAACTAGAGAGCAACATGCGCAAACATTACTCCAACACCGTGTCCGCTTCCCGGACTCCGCCGAGAAGAGGCCATCATGGTAACACACTCAGTTGATTCATTTTAATTAAGTTAAGGTTCAAGTTATCTACAACCGAACATTAACAAATTCCCATCTGCCCATAACCGCGGGCACGGCTTTCGAAAGTTCAAATCCCTGCAGGGGAGTCCCAACTTAGCCCATGACAAGCTCTCACGGTCAACGAAGGAATAGACCTCCTCCCAAGACGTTCCGATCAGACTCGGTATCTCGGTTCTTCAAGACACTTCGACAGGTTAAAACAAGACCAGCAACACCGCCCGAATGTGCCGACAAATCCCGATAGGAGCTGCACATATCTCGTTCTCAGGGCACACTCAGATGAGACTAGCTACGAGTAAAACCAACCCTCAAGTTTCCCCGAGGTGGCCCCGCAGGCAGCTCAGTTTGGACCAACACTCAGAGGAGCACTGGCCCGGGGGGGGGGGTTAAAATAAGATGACCCTTGGGCTCCGGTAACCTAAGGGAAAAAAGAGGCTAGGTGGCGAATGGTAAAACCAAGGTTGGGCATGGCTGGAAAAGCTTTAATCAAGGCGAACTATCAAGGGGTTCCCATTATAACCCAACCGCGTAAGGAACGCAAAATCCGGGAACATAACACCGATATGACGGAAACTAGGGCGGCAAGAGTGGAACAAAACACTAGGCGAGAGGCCGAGCCTTCCACCCTTTACCAAGTATATAGATGCATTAAGATAACAAGATAATATAATGATATCCCAACAAGTAAATAAATGTTTCAACAAGGAACGACCTTCCAATCTTCACCTGCAACTAGCAACGCTATAAGAGGGGCTGAGCAAAGCGGTAACATAGCCAATCAACGGTTTGCTAGGACAATGGTGGGTTAGAGGTTTGACATGGCAATTTGGGAGGCTTGAAAGCAAGTGGTAGGCATCGTAGCAATGGCATAGCAAAAGAGCGAGCAGACTAGCATAGCAAAGATAGTAGTGATTTCGAGGGTATGATCATCTTGCCTGCACTGTTGTCAGAGTTGACTGGATCCTCGAAAGCAAACTCAACAGGCTCCTCATTAGCAAACTCGTCTCCCGGCTCTACCCAAACAAGACAAACAAGCAACAAGGGCACAATCAACCACGTGCAAACTCAAACAACACAATGCAAAGATGATATGCTATGCGGGATGCAAAATGCAAGATATGACAGGAAATGCATGAACCTTGCCTCAACTTGGAAATCCAAGTGTGCCACTGGAAAGATGAGACGAAATCGCTTGAAAACGATATAAAGAACGCTGGAATCGGAGTTACGGTTTGGAAATGGCAAGCGATTCAAATATGACACCGGTCTGTGATTTACAACAAGTAGCCAACTAAATGCAATGATATGAACATGCCACAGCAACCAAACATGACAACAAAATACATGGCAGGGATGCATTCAAGATGCTTAACAAAAGTCTAGCACTGAGCTACGGCAAATTCATCCATTAACAGGTTCAAACAAGCATGGCAAAAATGCATATGGCAAACATATCTCAGACTTAGTGAAATTAACACTTGTCTGGAATTTCAGATCAGGTAGCCCTCTTCGGAGCAACAAAACTACATGCTACAGGATCTGAACATGGCAAAGTAAAGCATGGCATGGAGCTACTCAAAGAGCTTAACAAAAGTCCCTTAGTGACCTTGAGCCAGAAGGGATCAGAAAATACAATTGCAAGCATGTGAACATAGCAAAAACATAATCAGTTTTTAGACTTAGTGAAAACTGGCACATGCTGAAATATAACTCAAGTAGGCATGTTTCCGAGATCGATGCACTCACTACGGTGCAAGTCATGGCAATATAAGCATACATCCATCAAGAAGGCACAAAATGCAAGCTAGACATGGCAAGAACAATAGCATAGCATGCACGGATGAACTACAACATCACCGGCAAAATTGCAAACAAGTTGACAATCTGCCCAGATTCACCAAGTAGCAAAAGTAGAGCTCGTCTGACTCAAGCTAGGGTGCTCCATAATTGCAAACAAAGACATGGATGGATAGAGAACTACAAGATTAACAAAACATCCTTACTGATCATCCTCAAAAGAGGCACGGATCACTAGGAAACAACATAAACATATGGCATCATGAGATAAATAGCTCAAGGACTTAGTGGAATTGCTAAGTCCCTGAAAACAGAATTACTAAGTGCACCACTTTGCAAGCTTGCACTAGTCACCTCACACATCACAAAAATACATGGGTTGCACCTCTGGAAAGATGACAAAACCCCTAAACAAACATATATAGAGCATCAGGGCATATCATGCACACATTAATCATGGCAAAAATGACAAAAACCTAAATGGAGTAGCAGATCTGACAAAAATCTCAAGTAGCCCTCTTCTAACAGCATTTCAGGAATCAAGATGAACTCAAATGAAAATGATGCACTGGAATGAAATGATGTACTCTCTGAGATGAACATTTTGATATGCTATATGCATGAATCGGAGCTACAGATGCAAAGTTACGGAGTTACGAACAGGAGCACTTGAAACAGAAAATATCAGGGACTTAGCAGATTTTCGACCTCCGATCTAGGGTTTGCACGCGGATCGAGGAGTTCGCCGGATCTTCGCTGGAATAGTGCTCGGGGTCGCCGGAGAAGTCGGGGAAGCGAGGGCCGGCCGGATCTCGCCGGATCCGGGCCGGGCGGCGGCGCGGGACGAGGTGGCGGCGGCGGGGCGACGCGGTCGAGGCCGGTGCGGCGGCCGGAGGCGGCGGGGCCAGCGAGGAGCTGCGGCGGGGCGGCGATGGCGGCTCGGCGGCTGGAGCACGGGGAGGAGAGGAGAAGGTCGCGGGCGCGCGACGGCGGAGGGAGTGGGCCGCGGGGGCCCAACGCGGGCTGCCCGGGCCGGCGGCGCCACGTGGCGGGCGCCTATTGGCCCAGGGCGGCGGCGGCGGAGCGTTCGGACATGTCCGGCCCGACAGTTTTCGTCCGGCGGCGTGAGGGGTTGGATCTAGGGTTTGGACGAGGGGGGATACGGGTTTCCGGGGAAGGGGTCTAGTTTTATAGGTAGAGGGAGCTAGGAGAGTCCAAATGAGGTGTGGTTTTCGGCCACGCGATCGTGATCGAACGCTCTACATGATGGAGCAGAGTTAGGTGGGTTTTGGGCCAAATTGGAGGGGTGTTGGGCTGCAGCACACACGAGGCCTTTTCGGTCCCTCGGTTAACCGTTGGAGTATCAAACGAAGTCCAAATGATACGAAACTTGACAGGCGGTCCGGTAGTAAACCAAGGCCACTTGGCAAGTCTCGGTCCAATCCGGAAATGTTTAATCCCCACACACGAAAGAAAGCTAGAAATGACCACCGGAGGAGAACGAAGCGCCGGAATGCAAAACGGATAACGGGGAAAATGCTCGAATGCATGAGACGAACACGTATGCAGATGCAATGCACATGATGACATGATATGAGATGCATGACAACGACAACAACACACGGAGTCAAAGAACCCGAAACCGAGGAAATAAATTAACTTAACGCCGGAAACGGCAAGAGTTGGAGTACAAATTGGGAAAATTACATCCGAGGTGTTACATATAAGTTCCGAGTTGGGTTCATGAACCAAGAAGATCGCTGCTTTTTTTATGGCCGAACTTGGATAAACTTTCTCAAGTGTTACAGACTGAAAGTTGGCGCACGAATGTTGATGAAAATAGCAGAACCTGGTCTTATCTTCACTGCGATCTTCCAACCGACGTCGTTCCAATTGTTATCGATGTTAGTTTTGTATCTGGTTCTTGCTTGTTGCCTCGATTACTTCTTAATCCACCTATTCTGTCTAACTAATCACAATATAACTTTAGAAGTAGCAAGGAATCTCTCACGAAGATGCTACTTCTAACTAATATTTTCTTATAATTGGTGGCACATGTAGGTTTTTTCAGTGTTAAGCAGTCTGCTCGTTTGTTACTCTGTAATAACTCGCCTGTTACTAATGGCACTGAAGTTGACTGGATCGACATCCACAAGTTCCTACACTTTATTGATCGTCTTGAGGTCCTTATGGGGCGTTTCAATGGTGGAAGGCCACGTGGGATATGTGTGCCACTGCTGCACTCGTTGAACAGGTCCAACTGTGTCGAGAAACTTATGGTATGAGCTGTTTTCTGTTATATATGTTGTTCATAAACTATTGCTTATACACAGTTTTACAGCTGTGATCTTCTTGAACAGGAACTGCCGAGTTCTATTGTTCCTATACAGATGCCTGACCATGGTCGGGTCAGACTTGTGCTTGGTCACAACATGATGTTTATGTCGACCTACTCAATTCCCCTTGGAGGTGAAAAGATACTTATTCATGGGTGGTCTCAAATAATGAAGGCCCGTCCATCTTGGAGAATAGGACAGAAGATTATGTTCATGCTTTTCCATGGCTCTAAAGAGAATATCCTGTTTATTGACCACGTTGCGAGATGAAGCCGCTTTCAGAAGGTTGTGGATGCGCGGGGTGGCGCCTAGGCCTTGTCCTGGGGCTTGGCGGCCTCACCCTTGGTTAACTGTAGGCAAAGTAGCACTGTTCGAGGCGTGTTTTGTATGGTTGAACCTGTATAAGTACTCATACCGCTTTCAGCTTTGGTTGTTAAGTGCCCCTGTTGGTTTCAGTTAAGGTTGTTAAGTACTCCTGCTGCTTTTACAGTCTATCGTGTTTCTTTAGTCCTGTCTTCCTCCAGCTGCCAAAACCAAACCAGCGCCGGCGGGGCCGCCTACTTCCGCCTCCCACGGCTGGTTGCGCCTCAACGCACTCATCGCCACCCCACCGTCTCCTAAATCGTTAACGTCGATGTCCTCCGCGCGCTTTGGTGCGCTCGCCGCGGCGCCGCCCTCTCGTGTTGTCAACATGGTCAACAAACAACAAGAATCGACAGAAGTACGTGGAGAGGATGACAGTAGGGGCCCACCATGTCAGTGCATGGAAAAATAAAATGCTTCCTCCTAATGTTTTCCTGACATCTGGGACCCACGACATTGTGAGCGTATATAGTCAATAGACAAGAGAACAACACAAGATCGGCTGACACCTGGGACGTAGCTACTCGAGCAGTATATTTTTTGTTTGGTATTGTTGAGACAGAGCAGGGCTTGAACTGGGCTGTGGCCCGTCTAGCCCAGGCTTATATTTTATGTTCACCATGTGACCAACCTAGCTATTTTTTTCTTTGTGAAAATGAGCCAGTTTATTTTTTCTGAAGAATACCCAATCCAGGCCTACTTATTTTTCTACGCCCTGATGGGTTGCAACTCTTTCAAGACGCCTGCAAATCTTGAAAGTAATATGAAATGGGTTGTAAATATAAAAATAGATGACAAATTGGCAATTACTTTATAATTTCTGAATTTTATTACATTTTCAGATTCCTATTTCACTGGGCATTAACCTAATTTAAATATATCTTCAAAGTACTTTAAATCTGGCTGGACATTTCGGTATTAAAAATAGTTTGGAACCCACAGAAATATGCGAAATTGACCCTGGCCAACAAAAAAAATGACTGCAATAAATTGCATAAGAAGTTGCCATGAGCTATATATAAATTATTAAAAAAAGAGGGAGTGGTCTGACTTGTGGGCCTGTTTAGTTGACACATATGCAAGATTTCTTTAGTTATTATATACGTCAACAAACGATTCTAGCAGACTAACCGTTGGATGTCAATCCAATGGCCGTCGTGTTTCTTCAATCTCTGATCTTCTTGCTCCAGCCGCCAAAGCAGCGCCGGCGGGACCGTCTACTCCCGCCTCCCGTGGCCGGCTGTGCTGCTGTGCAGGCCTCAGCGCCCCCTACTACTCCCACTGCTGGCCAGGGCATCCCTCTACTCACCCACACCCCCTGTTATTCTACGGCGACGGCAGCCTCACACCACAGCCGAACCAGTGAACGTTCGTACTCCTCTCCGCGTGGGCATCCACTGTCGCGTCTTCCCCGGCTCCGCGTCGTCCCCTTCCTATGCCTCGCCGTCGTCCACCGTCGTGGTGCTCTCGGCGCGGCATGGTCAATGTGGTCAACGACCGACTTCCATCGGAAGAGTATTGTACGTGGAGAGGCTGACAGTTGGGTCCACGGCAGCCGCAAGGAAGTGCCTCCTTATTACAGGGAAAATAATTATTCCTCCACCTGACAGCAGGGACCCACCGGACGGGCCACCAGTATTTTGCGAAAAAAATCATTTCCCCCTGACTGCTAGGACCCACTGGATGGGCCACCGTATTTCGCGAAAAAAACGTTCCCCCCGCTGTCAGCTCGGACCCACCGGAAGTGCCTCCTTAGTACGCACAAAAAAAAAATGAATACTCCCCCGGCTAGCTGGGACCCACCTTGGTGGGAGGCTGACTTGTGGGCCTACTAAGTTGACGGGGACGAAGGGCTTTGTCAACTTAGTCAATATGAATGATTCTAGCTCCAGTGACCGTACGATGTCCATCCAACGGCCGTAGTGCTTCTTCAACCTCTGGTCTTCTTGCTCCAGCCGCCCAAAGCAGCGCCGGTCGTGCCGCATGCTCCTGCCTCCTGTGGCTGGCTGTGCTGCCGCGGAGGCCTCACCGCCCCCTACTATTCCCACCGCTGGCCAGGGCCCTGCGACGATGGCAGCCTCACACCGCAGCAGAACCAGTGAACCCTCGTACTCCTCTCCGCGCGGGCTTCCACTGCCGCGTCTTCCCCGGCTCCGCGTCGTCCCCTTCCTAGGCCTCGCCGTCGTCCACCGCCTTGGTGCTCTCAGCGCGGCGTGGTCAATGTTGTCAACGACCGACTTCCATCGGAAGAGTACTGTGCGTGGAGACGCTGACAGCTGGGTCCACGGTCGCAGCAAGGAAGTGCCTCCTTATTACGCGCAAAATAATTATTCCTCCACCTGACAGCGGGGACCCACCGGACGGGCCACCGTATTTCACGAAAAAACGTTTGCCCCTGACTGCTGGGACCCACCAGCTACATCTTCGCACGCAAGGAAGTGCCTGACAGTCGGGACCCACCTGGTCGAAGTGTACGTAGCGTGGTCATTCTGGTCGCGAACGTGTACGTACATATATACTGGTTGTTGTTGAGGCACACACGTGTCGTAGTAGAGGCGCGCACGTAGCATGTACACGTACGTACAACGGCCAGGGTGCAAGAAAAAAAATATGGCCACGTATGTGTACATACAGGTGGGGTCTCGAACGCCTACTCGCGCATACGTACGGCCAGGGCTCGTGTACATGACTGGCTTGGAACGGAGAAACAACGTCGTCGTCGTGTTCATGGGGAGGCAACGAAATGTGTCGTGTTCATGGGGAGGACTTGGATGGAACAGGCGATGGAAATGAGGCCTGGCGTACCGCAGAACGGAGGAAACGGCCTTGTGTTCGACCGGCCACGTTCGAAACGGGATCCTGTTCATCGGGAGGGGTCTGGCGTACCGCAAAACGGAGGAAACGGACCTCCTACGGTCGAAATGGGGGTCCTATTCATCGGGAGGGGTGTGGCGTACCGCAAAACAGAGGAAACGGACTTGTGTTGGAGCGCTACGGTCGAAACGGAGGTCCTGTTCATTGGGAGGGGTGTGGCGTACCGCAAAACAGGACTCCACGGGATACTATTCATCTCCACCATCGACCCCCTCCAGCCTCCACGAGCTACTGTTCATCCACCGTTAACCTCCTCCAGCCCCCACCTGCGAATTTTCATCCACGGGCTCCTGTTCATCCAGCCTCCACCGCGCGCTACTCCACAGGCTACTGTTCAACCAACCTCTCCATGGGCTCCTGTTCAACCACCCCTCCACGGGCTACTGTTCATCCTGCTCCCCACCGTCTACTGTTCATCCTTCCCTCCACGGGGTGGTCCTGTTCATCCAGCCCTCCACGGGGTCCTGTTCATCCAGCCCCAATCGGCTCGATCGATCGGGGTCCTGTTCATCCAGAGGCAACACCACGGGGTCCTGTTCATCCACCCCCACCGGGAACTGTTCATCCAAACCCCCCACAACACTCACTGTTCATCCAGAGGTAGCATCGATCGACTTCAGTTAGCAGCAGTAGCGAAGAAATCGCTCGATCGGGTTCAGTTAACAGCCATCGATCGATCGCTTGGGTTCAGTAACGCGTAGCCCGCAGTGCAATCGCTCGGGTTCAGTTAGAGCCCAACGCCTCACCCGGGTTCAGTTAGAGCCAACACCTCGCACACACGCGCGTACGTGTACGAGAGAAGCGCGCATCGCTCGGCCCCCGACCTCCCACCGTAACCGGGAACTCCCTGAAATTTTCCTCCCCCTCGCTTCTACCATGGTTTTTTTCGACATGGACGGCCCAAAGAATGTCATGCAGCTATGTCTCCGGCCCGCCCAGGACGAAAAGCCCATTTTCTATCATGATTTTTTGTCATAGAAGTAGGAGCCCACCACATCTATGATGATACCGGATTTTGTCACAATTATCATCATAGAAGTGTCATATGTATGACAGAAAAAAATTTCGTTCGGCCCAAAATGTCACGGATGTGTCTTTTTTTGTAGTGTAGGGTACGAAACCACCTCAAAGTTATCCTTTCTGATCGATCTATTCAAGAGTCCATAGTAAAATAACATGAAGCTATTCTTTCCGTTCGATCTATTATAGAGTTCGTACTAGAATAACACCTTAAGATACAAATCAACCAAAACCCTAATGTCACCTAGATACTCCAATGTCACCTCAAGTATCCGTGGGTATGATTATACGATATGCATCACACAATCTCAGATTCATCTATTCAACCAACACAAAGAACTTCAAAGAGTGCCCCAAAGTTTCTATCGGAGAGTCAAGACGAAAACGTGTGCCAACCCCTATGCATAAGTTCACGAGGTCACGGAACTCGCAAGTTGATCACCAAAACATACATCAAGTGGGTCACATGATATCCCATTGTCACCACAGATAAGCACGTGCAAGACATACATCAAGTGGGTCACATGATATCCCATTGTCACCACAGATAAGCACGTGCAAGACATACATGAAGTGTTCTCCAATCCTTAAAGACTCAATCCGATAAGATAACTTCAAAGGGAAAACTCAATCCATTACAAGAGAGTAGAGGGGGAGAAACATCATAAGATCCAACTATAATTGCAAAGCTCGCGATACATCAAGATCGTATCACCTCAAGAAGACGAGAGGGAGAGAGATCAAACACATAGCTACTGGTACATACCCTCAGCCCTGAGGGTGGACTACTCCCTCCTCATCATTGAGAGCACCAGGATGATGAAGATGGCCACCGGAGAGGGATTCCCCGCTCCGTCAGGGTGCCGAAACGGGTCTAGAATTGTTTTCGATGGCTACGGAGGCTTCTAGCGGTGAAACTCCTGATCTATTCCGTTCCCTGATGTTTTTAGGGTATATGGACATTTATAGGCGAAAGAAGTCGGTCAGCGGAGCCACGAGGGGCCCACGAGGGTGGGGGCGCGCTCAGGGGGGTAGGGCGCGCCTCCCTGCCCTCGTGCCTCCCTCGAAGCTTCCCTGACGTGTACTCCAAGTCTCCTGGATTGCTTCCGTTCCAAAAATAAGTTCCGTGAAGTTTCAGGTCAATTGGACTCCGTTTGATTTTCCTTTTCTGCGATACTCTAAAACAAGGAAAAAACAGAAACAGGCTCTGGGCTCTAGGTTAATAGGTTAGTCCCAAAAATCATATAAAATAGCATATAAATGCATATAAAACATCCAAGGTTGATAATATAATAGCATGGAACAATAAAAAATTATAGATACATTGGAGACGTATCAAACACATACTCCCCCAAGCTTAGGCTTTTGGCCTAGGTTGGTCTAGGGCCATGGCTCAAAGCTGCCCTATCCGGTGTACGGAGGAGTGTCCTTTGGGTGCCACTAGTTGGCGATCTCCTCCGGATCCCACTGATAAATAGACTGACGGTAAGGATCAGGTGGTGGCTGTGGCTCAGGCTTTGGAGCTGATGTCAGGCTCCAGTATGCATGAACAGCCTCCGGCAAAACAAGGTACGTGCCTGAAAGTATGTTAAACAAAGAGGGAGCAGGCAAGGTAATAATCTCAAAGTAATTTTTTATCAAATATCAATCTATATTTAAGCATCTTCTTCTTATCCTTAACAATAAAATCATGTGCTACCATACTCTTATAATCTAGAAAAATAGGGGGCATCAACTTTTCCTCTTTCCCATAATGCCTAATAGGTATGTTAAAGTGTGCAGCAAGGCGCGAGGCAAAGATGCCTCCAAAGACGGGACCCTTTGTATGGTTCAGATTTAACCGTTTAGCAACAATAGCGCCTAAACTGAAAGTGGTATCACGAAACAAAGCATGGCACAAAATAGCAATATCAGGGGCACTAAGATTTCCACTGTTCCCGCGACCAATTAAGCATCTACTAGCAAATATTGAAAAGTAAAGTAGAACAAGGAAATGTATGCTAGTAATTCTTGCATCGGAAACTATCCTCGTTTCCCCTACATCAATCATATCAATAAATCCCTCCACATCATTACGACGTGGTTCCTCTATGTTGCCCGCAAAGGGTATCTTACAGACCCTACAAAACTCATATAGTGACATCTCCTTAACCTCATCATATAAATGAAATTCCACTGAAGGTGGTGATTTCTTATCATGAAAATAAAAAAATTGCACAAAAATATTAGTGAGGAGGAGATACTGTTCGCGTTGGTCGCGGAGGAAGTCGATGAGGCCTGCATTCTCAGCCAAATAATAAAAATCTTCATAAATCCCGGCTTCTCTCAAGAACTCATCACAAGGCCATTCACACGGTTGAACCTCCGTTGTGCGGGGGAGATTATATTTGGGCTTCTTATTCTCTTCACCTTGCTTATCCTTCGAGCTTCGGCTCGAAGAGCCCCTCAACAATCTCTTCATCATTTTCTTTCTCTGAATTTTTTTTGAAATTTTTAGTGACTCAAAAATAAAAATGAATCAAACTCAACAAGATTGATAGCAACTACTCCCACAAGTGCCTAGAGGCCATATCATGCATTAAAACTACTTTTGACCACATAAATATGACATGCAAGCTCAAGAACAGGGTCACCTAAGCAGGAAAAATTTGCAATAAATAAAGCACTAGCACATACCGAAGAACAATCCCCAAAGCAGTTTTGTGAATGGAGCTTTTAGAAAGGAGATCTAAAATGGCAGCAAGATGAGCTAGAACTCGGGTTTGAGCTGGTGGAGGATTTTTTCTGGAGGAAGACGAAGTGTGTGGGTGCAGGAATAAGTGGAGGGGGCCCACGTGGGGTCCACAAGGTAGGGGGCATGCCCCAGGGGGTAGGCGCGCCCTAGACCTTCGTGGCCAAGTGGTGAGGCCCCCTGGTGTGTTCTCAGTGCCAATAATTTTTAAATATTCTAGAAAAAACATATTAAATTTTCTGGACATTTGGAGAACTTTTATTTTCGGGGTATTTTTTTATTGCAAGGATAATTCAGAAAATAGACAGAAAATATTATTTTTGCTTTATTTAATCTAAATAATAGAAAGTAAAAGGAGGGTACAGAGAGTTGTGCTTTCTAACTTCACCCATCTCATGCTCATCAAAACGAACCCACTAACAAGGTTGATCAAGTCTTGTTAACAAACTCTTTCCGAATTGCATGAAACCGGAGAATTTTCGAATAACACTAGGTTACCTCAACGGGGATATGCATGTCTCCAACAATAAGAATATCATATTTCTTCTTGATAGTAGGAAGAGGAAATTCAAAACCTCCAATAGTAATCGTCGAAGTTTTTCAATAGAATTAATACTATGGACTTGAGGTTGTTTCCTCGGAAAGTGTACCGTATGCTCATTACCATTAACATGAAAAGTGACATTGCCTTTGTTGCAATCAATAACAGCCCCTGCAGTATTTAAAAAGGGTCTACCAAGAATAATAGACATACTATCGTCCTCGGGAATATCAAGAATAACAAAGTCTGTTAAAATAGTAACATTTGCAACCACAATAGGCACATCCTCACAAATACCGACATATATAGCAGTTGATTTATCAGCCATTTGCAAAGATATTTCAGTAGGTGTCAACTTATTCAAATCAAGTCTACGATATAAAGAGAGAGGCATAACACTAACACCAGCTCCAAGATCACATAAAGCACTTTTAACATAGTTTCTTTTAATGGAGCATGGTATAGTTGGTACTCCTAGATCTCCAAGTTTCTTTGGTATTCCACCTTTAAAAGTATAATTAGCAAGCATGGTGGAAATTTCAGCTTCCGGTATCTTTCTTTTATTTGTAACAATATCTTTCATGTACTTAGCATAAGGATTCATTTTAAGCATATCAGTCAAACGCATACGCAAAAAGATAGGTCTAATCATTTCAGCAAAGCGCTCAAAATCCTCATCATCATTTTTCTTGGATGGTTTAGGAGGAAAATCCATGGGTTTCTGAACCCATGGTTCTCTTTCTTTACCATGCTTCCTAGCAACAAAGTCTCTCTTATCATAACGTTGATTCTTTGATTGTGGGTTATCAAGATCAACAACAGGTTCAATCTCTACATCATTGTTAATGCTAGGTTGAGCATCAACACGAACATCATCATTAATATTATCACTAGGTTCATGTTCATTACCAGATTGTGTTTCATCATCAGAAATAGAAATATCATTGGGATTCTCAGGTGTGTCAACAACATGTTCACTAGAAGCATGCAAAGTCCTATCATTTTTCTTTTTCTTCTTATTAGAAGAACTAGGTGCATCAACATTAGATCTTTGAGAATCTTGCTCGATTCTCTTAGGGTGGCTGCTGGTGTCAAAACCGGCGGATCTCGGGTAGGGGGTCCTGAACTGTGCGTCTAAGGTCGATGGTAATAGGAGACAAGGGACACGATGTTTACCCAGGTTCAGGCCCTCTCTATGGAGGTAATACCCTACGTCCTGCTTGATTGATATTGATGAATATGAGTATTACAAGAGTTGATCTACCTTGAGATCGTAATGGCTAAAACCCTAGAGGTCTAGCTTGTATGGCTATGATAATGAGTATCCTATCCGGACTAAGTCCTCCGGTTTATATAGACACCGGGAGGATCTAGGGTTACATAAGGTCGGTTACAAAGAAAGGAATCTACATATTCGACACCAAGCTTGCCTTCCATGCTCAGGAGAGTCCCATCTGGACATGGGTGCAGTCTTCAGTCTTCGTATCTTCACAGCCCATCAGTCCGGCCCATGGCTAAAAGGCCAGACGCCCGAGGACCCCTTAGTCCAGGACTCCCTCAGTAGCCCCTGAACCTGGCTTCAATGACAAGGTATCCGGCGTGTAGTGCTGTCTTCGGCATTGCAAGGCAGGTTCCTCCTTCCGAACTCCCAAATAGTCTTCGGATGAATTGATCGTGTTCGGACCTGTAACACACACCACACACAACCGTAGAGAGAATATAATAATACACGAGTCCAATCCACTGACAACTTTTTCAACATTACATCACGTCCATCCGGTCATAATTTCAAACCGTTTTTTGCCTGCCGCTCCATGTTTCTTGACGCGGTTTGCCATTGGCACATCTTGTCAAAGAAGAGATCATGTCCCCTTATTATGGGATTCTCATCAATACGGGCGTGGGTAACCCAACCGTGCCGTTTACACAGCCCTCGGGAGCAGGCGGATTTTGAGGCGAGTGGGGTGGCGTTCAATATTCACTGCCCTTATAAGGAGATAAGATTCCCCCTTCTTCCCCCACGCCTTCTTCCTGCCCTTCCACCCTTGAGCTCGAGCGCCCAAGTCCTAGCTTCCCCCGCCGGAGAAAACACTCCAACCATGTCCGGATCTGGAGCTGGTGGCAAGTGGATGGCTTCTTCTATCAAGAAGAAAGACATCAAGGAGCTTCGAGAGGCCGGATACCTGGCCATGGAGATCGTTCACCGTCTCCCGGCCGAAGGATAGATTGTCCCTACCCTAGATCCCCATGAGAGGGTTGTATTTCTCGCACATTTCATCTGTGGGCTGGGATTCCCTCTCCACCCATTTGTCCGCGGACTGATGTTTTACTACGGGCTAGACTTCCATGATCTAGCCCCCAACTTTGTCCTCAACATCTCAACATTTTATAATTGTTTGCGAGGCTTTCCTCCATATCCCGCCTCACTTCGGCCTATGGCTGAAGATGTTCAATGTAAAGCCGAAGGTGGTGAGAGGCCAACAGGCAGAGTGCGGAGGCGCCATGGTGGGCAAGATGCCCAATGTCACATGGCCCGATGGCTCCTTTGTGAAGACAGTGAAGGGGTGGCAGTCGGGGTGGTTCTACATCACCCAGCTGTGCGACACCAACTGGTCGGCGGCCCCCGAATTCTGATCCGGAGCTCTGCTGTGGCTCACCTCCTGGCAAGAGAAGGGCCTCGCCTGGGGCTCTTTGAGCGAGCTGACTAGGCTCCAGACGTGCATTCAGAACATGATAACCAAGAGGATCAAACTCATCAACGTGATCCAGGTTATGCTCATTCGCCGGATCCTTCCGTGCCAACGCCAGACTTGCTATTTGTGGGAGTTCGATCCGGCCAAGCACCAGACGCTACTAGAGCTCTTCGGTACAACGCACGAAGATATCTGTAAAGTGCTCTTCAAGGCCGGCGAGACACCACCTCCCACGACTGAAGATCGTGGGCTCAGCTTAAAGCGCCAGGCCAATTCAGTAAGTTCTTTCATGTATTCAAGGTATAGCCTTTACTTGCATATTTTGGGGAGGAGTCTAAACCTTCCTATCAATTTTTAGGCCTGTATCGACATAGCGGGGCGGATTAATTGTCCAGCTCCACTTCCTGAAGATGAGGAAACCCCACTCCTAACAAAGATGCTATTTCCGGCGCCTTATGATGTGCTGGAGAAGAAGGCCAAGAAGACGGACAAAGGGTGTAGGAGTGGCCTTCGCCGAAAGGGTACTTTGGACATGTCGTCCAAAGAAGAGACTGACTCTTCGGTCGCCGAAGACGATGGCGAGGAGGAAGAAGAAGGCGGCTTCCGTCTGGAGGGGGGAAAGGAGAAAAGAGAGGCCTCCACGAATCTGGAGGCGAAGGCGCCCAAGAGGGAGAAGGGCTCTCTTGCGGATAACTCCGCATGGGATGTCGAAAGCAGTCCGGAGTGAATGCCCCAGACCAAGCCTCGAGCTGCCTCGTAAGCGCTAAAACCCTATGTACCTCCCAATACCTGGCCCTTCCAGTTTATAATATTAATATGTTTAAACTATGCCAGTACAGTCTGGCCCGCGACAGCTCCCCGCAATCCTCGACAAAGGATTCGCTAGACTCAAAGGAGATGGCTAGCATGTCTCCGCCGCCCGCTCATTCTGCCTCACCCAAGGGTGATGACGAGGTGGCGTCCCAAAGGATCTTCCCAGACCAGGGGAAGGTTCTAGAAACCGTTAAGGTGGCGCCGCAGGATGACTCCTCGGCTGTCGGACACAAGGGAAAAAAGCCCCCATGGGGGCTGGCAGTGGGGGACAAGTTCTCTTCGGCCCTTAGTCGAATACCATTCCGGAGACCTACACAGCTCCGGAGTCCGGCGAACAGCCTTCCCGAAAGGAGGAGGTGTGCCTATTCCACCGATGACCTCTGTCCAACCAGAGGCATCGGACAATTTGCTGGAAGCGCTACGAGGTGCTGCCATTGTGGATGAGCACCGTGTCCTTATGGGTACGGTGATCGAAAAGGTTCAGTCCGCCAAAAGCGAGCTGACCGAGGCTTGCACCAGCCTTTTAACAGGCTTTGAGGTAACAATTGTAGAAAAATATCACAATGTGGACAGTAGCCCCTGATGCTCTGTTCGGTGTCCAGAAAGGAAAAGCCGAACAGGGGATCAAAATAATTTTCGCAGGAGTCTAACATAATATGTCTATGTGAATAACCAGGCGTCGCTGCTGGCTGCTGCCGCTCACACTACAGAGGTCTCCGGACTGAAGCAGAACCTGGAGCGGGCCGAGAAAGAGCTCAGCCTCATGAAGAAGCAGTTGGAGGACAACAAAGGTATGCCGTAACCTGCGTGTATGTTTATGAATGGTTCGTGCAGACTAAAATGCCATGAACTTTATTAGGGGCCACGACCGAGGTGGCGGCCCTCAAGAAGGCATTAAAGAAGGCCGAGGACAAAGCGGCCAAGGAACGCACCGCGCGCGAGAAGCACGAGGCCCGTGTCAGCGAGGTTCAGCAAGAGCTCCAAGAAGCCGTCAAGAAGTGCGAGTCCTTGGAGTGTGATTCTAAGACGCAAGCGTCCGAACTTGCGAAGGCCCTCCAGAGTGCACAGGAGGCTTGAGCCGAAGCCCAGAGCGCCCTTCAGAAAATCCAGGCGGCCTGGAAGATCGCGGCGGGTAAGGCTTTCATAATGCAAAGAAAGTCTGTGAAGGAAGCGTTCCTTTTACTTACCCGAATTTGGAGCTCTCCAGGGGCATTTACGGATTTGCCGCGCAGCGTATCAGACGCTGCCGAGTTCTATTGAGCAGAGGAGGGGAGTTCTACGGAGAAGCTGTTCTGGGCTCAATATCTTGTGCCCGAACATCTGGTGTCCTTCAGCGACCAGCTGAAACAGCTGGTCGAGCTGCACAAGGCGGCCGAGCTAGCCATGAAGGAGCTGATAGTCCGGCTATGGCCTGCCGCGCCGATACCTAGTAGCGACTTCGGACTTGTGAAGTGGCTTGTTGATGTCTGCCCCTGGCTTGAGGTTATAAAGCGGTCGGTCCGTATCGAAGGTGCACGAATGGCCTTTGCCTGCGTCAAAATGCACTGGGCGAAGATGGATGCCAAGAATTTAATGATCGAGGGGCCACCTGAGGGCAAGGAGCACCGCCGACCCGAGTTGTATTTTGATGGTGTCCTGGAGGGATCCCGCATTGTTGTGGATCACTGTACGAAAGACACTATCTATGAATGAATGTATGCGATCTCCCGCTGCCTTGTATGATAAAACAAAGTGTTTATGCAATATAATGCTTGTTATGTTTTTAAATTTTTACTTCCTGTGGGGCCATGTTGTATGAAATCTGAGGGTTAACCAGTCGGCTTCTGCCCCCATGTAGGTAGTACGGGGGTGTTCGGGATGGAATCTAAACAATCTTGATCCAACTAGATGGTCCTTGAAGGAGTTGTTTAGCGCAACGAACCACGCAACCAGACTATGCAGTTGTAACGCCCTCACTTAGCCATAGGAGTGCGATAATAAAAACATGGGTGCAGCCCCTTGTATCCGAACTAGAGTGCTATAAGCGTCTGATCGGGAAGTACGAATCCTTCGCGTAATGCGTAAGAAATCTCCAACAATTTGCAACCTCCGAACAGTTGATCGGCTCTCGCCGCATCATGATAGTCAGTTTTCGGCTTTCTCTACTGAGGTGCTCCTCTGGATAAACCAAGGCACAATTGCAGTAGTTCTCACTTTACTACCTTAGCCGCTATAGCGGAACGTAAGGTAGCAAGCACAGGAGCCGCGCAACCCAACTATTAACCAAAGACATGATTCAGAGCCAATGCATATAATGCTAAATTTGGGGTGCCGAACTATACTTATAAAAAGTGTTCGGACTTTTGTTGCCGTAATGTGGGGTGCTATGAAGCCCCTGGCAAACATCAAGCGTACCAAAGTGTACAGGTGCTACCTGATAGGATTATCAACAAGGGAGCTGAAAAAAGAAAAAAAAAGGAAAGGAAACAAAGAAGGTACGAAGGTAAAAAGCTGGAGTCCTACAGCTCCAGCCGCAAACTGTTCTCATTGTAATTTAATTAGTACGTCAAAGCGCATTGATACAGGTAGTGCGATAAGCAACAGGCATTTGACATGTCGAAACCAAGGGAGAGCTGCATGTGGGTCCTGAAAAACAGGAAAGTTATCATTACTGGAATCACCAAAAATGTCCCCCATCTGTCTGCGTTTCTCGCCGTCTTGGTGTGTTTATCCTTCAAGAGGACCGATGACCAGGCCATCAGATGGTGCCTGTGGGATTGAGACCTGAAAAGGAAACAAGTAAAAGTGAAAGTATATGTGTATCCATTGAGCCGTACTAGGACCACAAGCTAGCTGTGCCTCCGTCGATGCCCATGGGATTTTAAGTGCGTAATTATGTACGCGCGACACGAATGCCACCACTTGATCGGAACTGCGACGGAGGCCTGATTATTAGTCGAGCTCCTGACGAGCCGAGCTCTCCTGCTGGAGAGTAGTTTGGACCCTGTTAACGATGTCCATGGGCTCGACAGCCAAGTTAAGGTTCTGCTTGAGAAGGCCGCTCTGTACTTCTGTTGCTAATGCAGATGTGTGCTCTTCTGTACGGAGGGAGCGTTCCGTATTTCCATTGACTGTTATGACGCTACGCGGACCGGGCATCTTGAGCTTGAGATAAGCGTAGTGTGGTACTGCGTTGAATTGAGTGAACGCCATTTGTCCGAGCAGTGCGTGATAGCCGCTGCGGAAGGGGACAATATCGAAGATTAACTCCTTGCTCCGGAAGTTGTCCGGAGATCCGAAGACAACCTCGAGTGTGGTTGAGCCCGTACAGCGGGCCTCTACACCAGGTATAACTCCTTTAAAGGTAGTCCTGGCGGGCTTGATCCGAGATGGGTTAATGCCCATTTTTCACGCTGTATCCTGATAGAGCAGATTAAGGCTGCTACCTCCGTCCATGAGGATGCGAGTCAGGTGGAACCCATCAATTGTTGGGTCTAGGACCAGTGCGGCTGAGCCTCCATGATGGATACTGGTTGGATGATCCCAGCGATCAAAGGTGATCGGGCATGACGACCATGGGTTAAATTTTGGGGCGACTGGCTCTATCGCGTAGACGTCCCTGAGCGCACACTTGCGCTCCCTCTTGGGGATGTGGGTACCGTATATCATATTCACCGTTTTAACCTGAGGGGGAAACTTCTTCCATCCCCCTGTGTTCGGTTGCTGGGGCTCTTCGTCATTGTCCTTGCTTTGCGATCCCTTTTCCCTGTTCTCGGCGTTCAATTTGCCAGCCTGTTTAAAAACGTAGCAATCTCTATTTGTATGATTGGGTGGCTTGCCTGGGGTGCCATGAATCTGGCACGAACGATCAAGTATGCGGTCCAAGCTGGATGGACCTGAATTGTTCTTTTGGAACGGCTTCTTCCGCTGTCCGGACTTAGAGCCCCTGAATCCGGCATTGACTGCCGTGTCCTCGGTGTTATCACTATTTTTTCAGCGCTTGTATCTGTTGCGTCGAGACTTGTCTTTGCTAGTTTTAGCTTTAGGGGTGTTGGCGTCGCTTGCATTGTTTTTGCTACAGGCCAACCAACTGTCCTCACCCGCGCAAAAGCGGGTCATGAGTGCCGTGAGGGCTGCCATGGATTTTGGTTTTTCTTGGCCGAGGTGGCGAGCGAGCCATTCGTCGCGGATACTGTGTTTGAAGGCTGCTAGGGCTTCGGCATCTGGACAATCAACGATTTGGTTCTTTTTAGTTAAGAACCTACTCCAGAATTTCCTGGCGGACTCTCCGGGCCGTTGAACTATATGGTTTAAGTCATCAGCGTCCGAAGGTCGAACATATGTACCTTGGAAGTTATCGAGGAAGGCGTCTTCCAAGTCCTCCCAGCTGCCAATAGAATTTGCAGGCAGACTGTTGAGCCAGTGTCGAGCTGGCCCTTTGAGTTTTAAAGGGAGGTATTTAATGGCGTGGAGGTCATCGCCACGGGCCATATGAATGTGGAGAGTGAAGTCTTCGATCCACACCGCAGGGTCCGTGGTTCCATCGTATGATTCTATATTCATGGGTTTGAACCCTTCTGGGAATTCATGATCCAGGACCTCATTAGTGAAGCAATGAGGGTGTGCGGCGCCTCTATATTGGGCCATATCGCGACGTAGCTCTGATGGAGTCTGTCTACGGTTTTCGGCCCGCGCATGACTAAGTTTGTCATGTCCGAATAGGTGGCCATCGTCGTGTGTCGAGGCATGCCCTCGCGATCCGTAGATTGATCTAGTATGTCCTGCTATATTGTTCAGGTTTTGCCGGAGGTCATATGTATGATCATGGGCTAATTTACCTCTGCCAGTGCGCTGAGGCGGGGCTGGCTGGTGTTCGGTGTGAGTTGCCATTTTGTCTCGACCACGTGGTGGTCGTTTAGCCGCATTGTACGATGGAGGTATGTAGTTCGGCGCCTCCTCGTCAAACTGAGGTAGCAATTTGCGCTTTGGGTAGCTTTTGGTTGGGCGCTTGAGGCCGTACTCTTCGGCTGCTAGGACATCCTTCCATTTATCATTGAGCAGATCTTGGTCAGCTTGAAGCTGCTGCTACTTCTTTTTCAGGCTCCTTGCCATGGCGATTAGCTGGCGCTTGAAACGCTCCTGCTCCATAGGTTCCTCATGCATGATGAAATCGTCGATGCCGAGGCTCACCTCATCCTCGGAGAGCAGAAGATAACTTCCGTCCTCCGAGTCTTTGTGCGTGGCCTGCTTGCCAGGGCTGGCCTTCCCATCTTCCCGTTCATCTTGTTCATTAGCTGTTTCAGCGGGGTCTTCGTTGTCTTCGGCACCTTCTGGAGTATCATCTTCTCCTGTGCCGATGTTGCTGTCTTTACTGTGGCATGACTTAGAGCGGCGCCGCTGACGCGGCGCTTGGATTGTATTTCAGAAAGGTTTATCCTCGGCTGGATCTTCCTTGTCATTGCCGATGTTCTCCTTTGGTGCATCCACCATGTATACATCGTACGAGGAAGTGGCCGTCCAGCGTCTGGTGAACGGCGGGTTCTGGGCCTCTTCTTCTTCAGCATCATCGTCCATACCGTCGATGTCCTCAGAGTCGTAATCAAGTGTGCGGTCAAATCCTCGACCGTGGCGATGAAGTGGGTGGCGGGTGGGAAGCAATATTCTCCACCGTCAGCCCCTAGTTCGAACCGGATATAGTTCGGCTGTGAGACCTCTGCCAATGACATATTATTTAACGAGTTTAGCACATCACCCAAAGGTGAGTGCTGGAAGATGTCTGCGGTTCTAAACTTGAAGATCGATAAACGATCAAGCTCGGCATCCACGAGCTCACGTGGTTCCGAACTTATGGCCGGAGACGAGTCCAGAGTTCCGCTGACAGATACGTCATGAGAGGTTAAGTCTATATGCGGCTCCAATGTCGTGGAATCTGTGGCCTCTATGGTGGGGTTGATCCTCCCGTCCTTGGGTGGCGCAGCTTGCTCCGGATCTAGGGCCAGAGCGGTTACAGGAGCAATCTCCTGGATGCAGCCTGATGACAGATTTAGGTCATGATCATCGGGGTGACCGGGAGCAGCTACCGCGGTGTCGAATCCGGTGAAGATCAAGTCTCCACGGATGTCCGCAACGTAGTTCAAGGTTCTGAATCTGACCTGATGGCCAGGGGCGTAGCTTTCGATCTGCTCCAGATGGCCAAACGAATTGGCCCACAGTATGAAGCCTCCGAACACGAAGATCTGTCCAGGGAGGAAAGTTTCTCCTTGGACAGCATCATTATGGACGATTGAAGGGGCCATCAAACCTTTTAGCAACATCACAGAGGAACTCTCAATGAAAGCACCAATGTCGGTGTCAAAACCGGGGGATCTCGGGTAGGGGGTCCCGAACTGTGCGTCTAAGGTCGATGGTAATAGGAGACAAGGGACATGATGTTTACCTAGGTTCGGGCCCTCTCTATGGAGGTAATACCCTACGTCCTGCTTGATTGATATTGATGAATATGAGTATAACAAGAGTTGATCTACCTCGAGATCGTAATGGCTAAAACCCTAGAGGTCTAGCTTGTATGGCTATGATAATGAGTATCCTATTCGTACTAAGTCCTCCGGTTTATATAGACACTGGGAGGATCGAGGGTTACATAAGGTCGGTTACAAAGAAAGGAATCTACATATTCAACGCCAAGGTTGCCTTCCACGCTAAGGAGAGTCCGATCCGGACACGGGTGCAGTCTTCGGTCTTCGTATCTTCACAGTCCATCAGTCCGGCCCATGGCTAACAGGCTGGACGCCCAAGGACCTCTTAGTCCAGGACTCCCTCAATGGCCCTCGGGATACAAAGGTTCCTGAGTCATTTTACCCCCCATGGTCACAACTCTAACATCATTATCATTGTCTTATTATTTAATTCATTGAGCAAATCATTTTGAGCTTTAAGCACTTGTTCTACTTGAGTGGTAACCATAGAAGCATGTTTACTAATAAGTTTAAGCTCACCTTTAACTCTAGACACATAATCACTCAAGTGTTCAATCATATAGGCATTGCGTTTCAATTGTCTACCAACATAAGCATTGAAGCTTTCTTGCTTAACAATAAAATTACCAAACTCATCTAAGCATTGGCTAGCAGACTTATAACAAGGAATATCACCTTCATCAAATCTATAGAGAGAATTTACCTTTACTACCTATGTCGGGTTATCAAGACCATGTATCTCTTCAATAGGTGGTAATTTCTTAACATCTTCAGCTTTAATACCCTTTTCTTTCATAGATTTCTTTGCCTCTTGCATATCTTCAGGACTGAGAAATAGAATACCCCTTTTCTTCGGAATTGGCTTAGGAGTTGGTTCAGGAAGTGTCCAATCATTTTCATTACTCAACATATTATTCAATAGCAATTCAACTTGATCAACAGTTCTTTCCCTGAAAACACAACCAGCACAACTATCCAGGTGGTCTATGGAAGCATTGGTTAGTCCATTATAAAAGATATCAAGTATTTCATTTTTCCTGAGAGGATGATCAGGCAAAGCATTAAGTAATCGGAGAAGCCTCCCCAAGCTTGTGGGAGACTCTCTTCTTCAATTTGGACAAAATTATATATTTCCATTAAGGCATCTTGTTTCTTATGAGCGGGGAAATATTTAGCAGAGAATTAATAAATCATATCTTGGGGACTACGTGCACAACCAGGATCAGAGAATTAAACCATGTTTTAGCATCACCCTTTAATGAGAACGGAAATAACTTAAGGATAAAGTAGTAGCGAGTTTTCTCATCATTAGTAAAAAGGGTGGCTATATCATTTAATTTAGTAAGATGCGCCACAATAGTTTCAGTTTCATAACCATGGAAAGGATCAGATTCAACCAAAGTAATTAACTCAGGCTCGATAGAGAAATCATAATCCTTATCAGAGATACAGATAGGTGAAGTAGCAAAAGCAGGGTCATGTTTCATTCTAGCATTCAAGGATTTTTCTTTCAGCTTAGCTAATCGTTTCTTAAGATCATACCTATCATTGCAACCTAAAAATTCCCTAGCAGTTTCTTCATCCAGAACATAACCCTCAGGCACAATAAGCAATTCATATCTAGGGGGAGAATCTTCATCATCAGTTTCATCAATATTATCAGTTTCAATAATTTCATTCTCTCTAACCCTAGCAAGTTGTTCATCAAGAAATTCACCTAATGGCATAGCATTATCAAGCATAGAAGTAGTTTCATCATAAGTATCCTGCAAAGCAGAAGTGGCATCATCAATAACATGCGACATATCAGAATAAATAGTAGGTGTAGGTGTTGCAAGTTTACTCATAACAGAAGGTGAATCAAGTGTAGAGCTAGATGGCAGTTCCTTGCCTCCCCTCATAGTTGAGGGAAAAATCTTGGTTCTTTCATCTTTCAAGTTCCTCATAGTGATTGAAAGATATAAATCCCAAGTGACTCAAAGAATAGAGCTATGCTATCCAGCAATGGCGCCAGAAAATAGTCTTGATAACCCACAAGTATAGGGCATCACAACAGTTTTCGAGGGTAGAGTATTCAACCCAAATTTATTGATTCGACACAAGGGGAGCCAAAGAATATTCTCAAGTATTAACAGTTGAGTTGTCAATTCAACCGCACCTCAAAGACTTAATATCTGTAGCAAAGTATTTAGTAGCAAAGTAATATGGAAGTAATGGTAACGGTGGCAAAAGTAATAGTAGCAGTTTTGTAGTAATTGTAACAGTGGCAATGGTAAAGTAACTAAGCAAGGATCAATATATGAAAAGCTCATAGGCAATGGATCAGTGATGGATAATTATGTCAGATGGGATTCCTCATGCAATAGTTATAACATAGGGTGACACAGAACTAGCTCCAGTTCATCAATGTAATGTAGGCATGTATTCCGAATATAGTCATACGTGCTTATGGAAAAGAACTTGCATGACATCTTTTGTCCTACCCTCCCGTGGCAGCGGGGTCCTATTGGAAACTAAGGGATATTAAGGCCTCCTTTTAATAGAGTACTGGACCAAAGCATTAACACTTAGTGAATACATGAACTTTTCAAACTATAGTCATCACCGGGGGTGGTCCCGATTATTGTCACTTTGGGGTTATCGGATCATAACACATAGTAGGTGACTATTGACTTGCAAAATAGGATCAAGAACTCACATATATTCATGGAAACATAATAGGTTCAGATCTGACATCATGGCACTCGGGCCCTAGTGACAAGCATTACACATAGCAAAGTCATAGCAACATCAATCTCAGAACATAATGGATACTAGGGATCAAACCCTAACAAAACTAACTCGATTACATGATAAATCTCATCCAACCGATCACCGTCTAGCAAGCCTATGATGGAATTACTCACACATGGTTGTGAACATCATGAAATTGGTGATGGAGGAAGGTTGATGATGACGATGGCGACGGATTCCCCTCTCCGGAGCCCCGAGCGGACTCCAGATCAGCCCTCCCGAGAGAGATTAGGGCTTGGCGGCGGCTCCGTATCGTAAAACATGATGAATCCTTCTCTCTGATTTTTTTCTCACCGAACGTGAATATATAGAGTTGGAGTTGAGGTCGGTGAAGCTTCAGGGGGGCCACGAGATAGGGGGGCACGCCCCCACCCTCGTGGACAGGGTGTGGGCCCCCCTTGCATTGATTCTTTCGCCAGTATTTTATATATATTCCAAAAATATTCTCCGTGAAGTTTCAGGTCATGCCGAGAACTTCTATTTCTGCACAAAAATAACACCATGGCAATTCTGCTGAAAACAGCGTTAATCCAGGTTAGTTCCATTCAAATCATGCAAGTTAGAGTCCAAAACAAGGTGAAAAGTAGATATGATGGAGACGTATCACATGTATAAGTCATGAAGAAAGCAATAGCGGAAAAACTAAACGATCATTATGCTAAGCTAATGGAAGGGTCTTGTCATCATATCATTCTCTAATGATGTGATCCTGTTCATCAAATGACAACACATGTCTATGGCTAGGAAACTTAACCATCTTTGATTAATGAGCTAGTCAAGTAGAGGCATACTAGGGATAGTCTATTTGTCTATGTATTCACACATGTGCTAAGTTTCTGGTTAATACAATTCTAGCATGAATAATAAACATTTATCATGATATAAGTAAATATAAATAACAACTTTATTATTGCCTCTAAGGCATATTTCCTTCAGTCTCCCACTTGCACTAGAGTCAATAATCTAGATTACATAGTAATGATTCTAACACCCATGGAGTCTTGGTGCTGATCATGTTTTGCTCATGAGAGAGGCTTAGTCAACGGGTTTGCAACATTCAGATCCGTATGTATCTTGCAAATTTCTATGTCTCCCTCCTTGACTTGTTCGCGGATGGAATTGAAGCGTCTCTTGATGTGCTTGGTTCTCTTGTGAAATCTGGATTCCTTTGCCAAGGCAATTGCACCAGTATTGTCACAAAAGATTTTCATTGGTCCCGATGCACTCGGTATTACACCTAGATCGGACATGAAATCCTTCATCCAGACTCCTTCATTCGCTGCTTCCGAAGCAGCTATGAACTCCGCTTCACACATATATACCGCCACGACGCCGTGCTTGGAACCGCACAAACTGATAGCTCCACCATTCAATATAAATATGTATCCGGTTTGTCACTTAGAGTCATTGATACGTCTCCGTCGTATCTACTTTTCCAAACATGTTTGCCCTTGTTTTGGACTCTAACTTGCATGATTTGAATGGAACTAACCCGTACTGACGATGTTTTCAGCAGAATTGCCATGGTGTTATTTATGTGCAGAAACAAAAGTTCTCGGAATGACCTGAAACTTCACGGAGATTATTTTTGGAAATAATAAAAAATACTGGCAAAAGATCAAGACCAGGGGGCCCACACCCTAGCCACGGGGGTGGGGGGCGCGCCTGCCCCCTGGGCGCGCCCCCTACCTCGTGGGCCCCCTGGAGCTCCTCTGACCTCAACTCCAACTCTATATATTCGTGTTCGGAGAGAAAAAATCAAGGATGAAGATTCATCACGTTTTACGATACGGAGCCGCCGCCAAGCCCTAAACTCTCTCGGGAGGGCTGATTTGGAGTCCGTTCGGGGCTCCGGAGAGGGGAATCCGTCGCCATCGTCATCATCAACCATCCTCCATCACGAATTTCATGATGCTCACCGCCGTGCATGAGTGCTTCCATCTTAGGCTTGCTGGACGGTGATGGGTTGGATGAGATTTATCATGTAATCGTGTTAGTTTTGTTAGGGTTTGATCCCTAGTATCCACTATGTTCTGAGATTGATGTTGCTATGACTTTGCTATGCTTAATGCTTGTCACTAGGGCCCGAGTGCCATGATTTCAGATCTGAACCTATTATGTTTTCATGAATATATGAGAGTTCTTGATCCTATCTTGCAAGTCTATAGTCACCTTCTATGTGTTATGATCCGACAACCCCGAAGTGACAATAATCGGGACCACTTCCGTTGATGACCGTAGTTTGAGGAGTTCATGTATTCACTATGTGTTAATGCTTTGCTCCGGTACTCTATTAAAAGGAGGCCTTAATATCCCTTAGTTTCCGCTAGGACCCCGCTGCCATGGGAGGGTAGGACAAAAGATGTCATGCAAGTTCTTTTCCATAAGCACGTACGACTATATTCGGAATACATGCCTACATTACATTAATGAATTGGAGCTAGTTCTGTGTCACCCTAGGTTATGACTGTTACATGATGAACCACATTCGGCATAATTCTCTATCACCGATCCATTGCCTACGAGCTTTCCATATATTGTTCTTCGCTTATTTGCTTTTCCGTTGCTATTGTTATAGTCACTACAAAATACCAAAAACATTACTTTTGCTATCGTTACCTTTTACTACCATTACCACCACTATCATATTACTTTGCTACTAAATACCTTGCTACAGATATTAAGTTTCCAGGTGTGGTTGAATTGACAACTTAGCTGCTAATACTTGAGAATATTCTTTGGCTCCCCTTGTGTCGAATCAATAAATTTGGGTTGAATACTCTACCCTCGAAAACTGTTGCGATCCCCTATACTTGTGGGTTATCAAGACTATTTTCTGGCGCCGTTGCCGGGGAGCATTGCTCTATTCTTTGAGTCACTTGGAATTTGAGAGATCCAAAAACCAGGATTTATCCATCAACTACGAGGGGAGGTAAGGAACTACCATCTAGCTCTACACTTGATTCACCTTCTGTTTTGAGTAAGCTTGCGACACCTAAACCTGCTTCTGCTATTAATTCTGATATGTCACATATTCTTGATGATGACACTTTTGCTATGCATGATACTTATGATGAAACTACTTCTATGCCTGATACTACTATGCCACTCGGTGAATTTCTTGATGAACAACTCGCTAGGGCTAGAGAGAATGAAATTATTGAAAATGATAATAGTGATGAAAGTAATGATGAAGGCTCTCCTAATAAATATGAATTACCTGTTGTGCCTGAGGGCTATGTTATGGATGAAGAAACTAAAAGAGACTTTCTTGCTTGCAATGATAGAAGTGATCTTAAGAAATTATTAGCTAAGCTTAAACAAAAAACTCTGAATGCTAGAATGAAATATGATCCTACTTATGCTACTTCATCTATCTTTGTTACTGATAAGGATTATGAATTCTCTATTGATCCTAATATAATTACTTTGGTTGAATCTGATCCTTTTTATGGCTATGAATCTCAAACTGTTGTGGCACATCTTACTAAATTAAATGATATAGCCACCCTGTTCACTAATGATGAGAGAACTCGCTACTTTTATATCCTTAAAATATTCCCGTTCTCATAAAAGGGTGATGCTAAGATATGGTTTAATTCTCTTGATCCTAGTTGTGTGCGTAGTCCCCAGGATATGATTTATTACTTCTCTGCTAAATATTTCCCTGCTCATAAGAAACAAGCTGCCTTAAGGGATATATACCAAAAAACATTACTGTTGCTATCGTTACCTTTTGCTACCATTACCACTACTATCATATTACTTTGCTACTAAATACCTTGCTACAGATATTAAGTTTCCAGGTGTGGTTGAATTGACAACTCAGCTGCTAATACTTGAGAATTTTCTTTGGCTCCCCTTGTGTCGAATCAATAAATTTGGGTTGAATACTCTACTCTCGGAAACTGTTGCGATCCCCTATACTTGTGGGTTATCAGTCATCTGGATCAGTGTCAAAGCTGGCATCGACGTAACCATTTACGACAAGCTCTTTGTCACCTCCATAAACGAGAAACATATCCTTAGTCCTTTTCAGGTATTCCAGGATGTTCTTGATCGCTGTCCAGTGATCCACTCCTGGATTACTTTGGTACCTCCCTGCTAAACTAATAGCAAGTCACACATCAGGTCTGGTACACAGCATTGCATACATGATAGAGCCTATGGCTGAGGCATAGGGAATGACTTTCATTTTCTCTCTATCTTCTGCAGTGGTCGGGCATTGAGTCTGACTCAACTTCATACCTAGTAATACAGGCAAGAACCCTTTCTTTGACTGATCCATTTTGAACTTCTTCAAAACTTTATCAAGGTATGTGCTTTGTGAAAGTCCAATTAAGCGTCTTGATCTATCCCTATAGATCTTGATGCCCAATATATAAGCAGCTTCACCAAGGTCTTTCATTGAAAATTTCTTATTCAAGTATCCTTTTATGCTATTCAGAAATTCAGTGTCATTTCCAATCAACAATATGTCATCCACATCTTGACCTAATAATAAAGCAAATTGGGTTTCTTTCGTCCGTCATGGCATTTTTCAAAAAAGTTGCTCTATTTCAGAGAATTCAACCCGCAGTCCTGTTTTAAGTTAAAACGAATCGTTATTTTCGTATTTTGCACAAAAGTCCCTGTCTTTTCTTGAAATCAACCCACCGTCCGGATTTAAGTCACACCCGAACCGTTATTTTACATTTTTTGAAAAAACATGTTGTTTTAGATAATTCATCCATGGATCATATCTAAGTCAAACAAATGCTTTTTAAAATCATTCATATCTTTTAAACCATAACTCCAATTTGAACATGTTATATATGAAATTTGATTAGAAAAATATGTAGAATATGAATATGAGATTATTTTTACCTGTTAAGTAGTTTTAAATATTATTTGGGAATATATTTGAGTCAAACCAAATGATTTTCTAAATTATCTGTATCTTTTAAACCGTAACTTCGATTTTAACATATTATATATGAAATTTTATTAGCAAAATGTGTGGAATCTAAATATGATGTTAATTTTACCTGTTAAATATTTCTAAAATATTGTTATGGAAGCAAACTTATAATTTATAGCTCAAGATTCGTTTTTTTCATACCGGCAGTGATCCGGATTGCAAATAAACACCCCACTATAACAGTATACAGAAAAGAAAACATCGATAACAACACATGCATACCTCTGAATAATGTCGCAGGGGAAAACAACAGATTTCTCATCGCGAGAATGAGAGAAAGCGAGCGAGCGAGAGAGAGGGAGAGGGAGGAGAGAGGGAGAGAGAGACGCCTTAGGATTAACCATATTCAACACACGTTTTTTGTTGTTTTGTGTGAACATCGAGGCCATCGCCAGCGAGGGTGAGAAGGAGGATAAGCAGCAACACAAATATGATGCCTCGCAAAAATAAAGGAGATGGACCTATTGTGGTCTTGAGTGATGGTTGTTGAGTTAAGAGCGTGTGTTATGTTTTCTCTCCAATTGCAATGCACGAGCTCTTTTGCTAGTATAATATAAGAAATGCTACAGAGCTCCCACTCACTTTCTTGTAAATACAGGCTTCTCCAAAAGTCTGTATAAAACTATATGCTTTGATCACACTATCAAAGCGTATATTCCAACTCCGAGAGGCTTGCACCAGTCCATAAATGGATCGCTGGAGTTTGCACACTTTGTTAGCACCTTTTGGATCGACAAAACCTTCTGGTTGCATCATATACAACTCTTCTTTGAGATATCCATTAAGGAATGCAGTTTTGACATCCATTTTCCAAATTTCATAATCATAAAATGCAGCAATTGCTAACATGATTCGGACAGACTTAAGCATCGCCACGGGTGAGAAGGTCTCATCGTAGTCAACTCCTTGAACTTGTCAAAAACCTTTCGCAACAAGTCGAGCTTTGTAGACAGTAACATTACCGTCAGCGTCAGTCTTCTTGAAGATCCATTTATTCTCTATTGTTGCCGATCATCGGGCAAGTCAACCAAACTCCATACTTTGTTCTCATACATGGATCCCATCTCAGATTTCATGGCTCCAAGCCATTTTATGGAATCTGGGCTCATCATCGCTTCCTCATAGTTCATAGGTTCGTCATGGTCAAGTAACATGACTTCCAGAACAGGATTACCGTACCAATCTAGTGCAGATCTTGCTCTGGTTGACCTACGAGGTTCAGTAGTAACTTGATCAGAAGTTTCATGATCATCATCATTATCTTCCTCACTAATTGGTGTAGGAATCACTGGAACTTATTTCTATGATGTACTACTTTCCAATAAGGGAGAAGGTACAATTACCTCATCAGGTTCTACTTTCCTCCCAGTCACTTCTTTCGAGAGAAACTCCTTCTCTAGAAAGGGTCCATTCTTAGCAACGAATATCTTGCCTTCGGATCTGTGATAGAAGGTGTAGCCAACAGTATCCTTTGGGTGTCCTATGAAGACACATTTCTCCGATTTGGGTTCGAGCTTATCAGGTTGAAGCTTTTTCACATAAGCATCACAGCCCCAAACTTTTAGAAACGATAACTTGGGTTTCTTGCCAAACCAAAGTTCATATGGTGTCATCTCAACAGATTTCGATGGTGCCCTATTTAATGTGAATGCAGCCGTCTCTAAAGCATAACCCCAAAACGATAGTGGTAAATCAATAACACTACAAAAAAAGACACTTCGTTGAGGATACGTGTTTTTCACAGTAGGTCACGTTTTCTGTCATGCATGTACATTCATGATGATTTTATGACAGAATCAAGATAGTCATACCTGTGCTGTCATAGAAGTGTTCGATGACAGTACCAAAATTATCATCACGGAAGTGTCCACTTCCATGACGATAAATCGCGCGTCATGGAAGTGCTTTTGTCAAGGGTGACCGACACGTGGCATCCACCGTAGAGGGTCGCCGTTAAGCTATCGGGTCCGGTTTTCGATCCGGTAACCTGCTAACAGCCCGGACCAATGAGGATTTTCCATGTGTAAAATTCTCATTGGCCGGAGGAAACACGTGTTGGCTCACTGTTGGGACAGATGTCATTCATTCATTGGACAGGAGGCGCCTATGATACGTCGACATGTGGCACGACCCAACAAAGGCCCATTCCGATGAAAAGGCCGGCCCGTTTGACTTGGTCAAAACGTAACGGGCCAGCCCACGGAAAGCCTATTCCTATATAGCCCATTTACGTCCCGTTACGGCCTATCAGAATTAAGCCCAGTAGCTTCATCTGGGCCGTCCAATACAATTCCATCCCATTATACCTTCCGGCCCATGTATGGCCCATGATGTCTTTCGGCCCATACGAGGCCATTTGTAACTCTTGGCCCATTAACGGCCCGTGGTGAATCTGGCCCGCAATGAACAATGTACCCCTTTATACCCATTAACGGCCCATTATTCATTTGGACCGTTTCCAACCCGTGTTCTTTCGGCCTTCTCAAGGCCCATTTATTCTTGGGCTCATTTCCAGCATTCGGTTACTTACGACCCGTTATTGGCCTTTTCTGCTTGTGGGCCAAATTTAGCCTGCGGTTACAATCGGCCCATTTGCAGCCTATAATCCGTTGGGCCGTTTTCATAGCGTCGTCCAATACGGCCGATTAACGACGACCCATTATTGTCGGCCCATGAACAGACAATTCCAAATCTAGCCTGTTTACTGCCCATAATGCGGTCAGTTATTGGCCCATGTTTGGCCTATCGATCATACGACACGTAGAAGGCCCATTGATGCTACGGCCCGTAGAAGGCCCATTGTTTCTACGACCTGTAGAAGGCCCATTGTTTCTACGGCCCGTAGGAGGCCCATGGTAACTATAGTAAATATGTAGCCCATGGTTATTGTGGCCTAGTTTAAAAAAATAGGTTATTGCGGCCACTAGCGAACCGCGGAAAAAGAACTGCACTGACTACAAGCAAACAAATAAACAAGACAACAAGGAACTAAATAAGCAAGCAAATTACGCTAGGCTATCACAACTGTTACACATATTACATCCACTGGGCATCAAAGTTTGCTACCAGTGCAAATATAGGGAACAAAGCAGCATATCATATACACTGGTCGTCAAAGTTGGCGACCAGTGCAAATAAACGCCGTAGCAAAACAAGTCCAGAACTAAAACCACTTCAGAAGAGCTCAAGAAACAATATCCTGGGTACCCATAATGCTGGCAAGATGCTTAGCACACTTATTAACTTTCTCTTGGTTGGCACTTAAATCCTCCAGCGCTTGCTATTGCACAAGAAAGTATGCATCTGAATTCTGTAGGGACTTCCTCAGTCCTTCAGCTTCTTGCCGCAACACATCTGACTGATGCCTTTCAGCTTGTAGCTGAGACTGTAGAAGCCGAAGTGATTCAGGCAGCAAGGTCGAAGAGCTTGTGCCAGCGGTACTGGCCAGTAACTCAAACGCTACATCAACGCAGGACTATGGGGTTTTCTCACTGTATGCAAGATCATTTTTATCACCTTTTTTGGAGACCAATAGGGTTGTCTCACTATCTTGAACCTTATCTGCATTACTTTCTCTACCATTGCATAGTGCGGTGCTCTTCTCCAATATTCTGTTCGCATACTACAAGAGAAACAAGCAGACACATCACAGGTTTAGAATGTAGTATACCAAACTCATTTTGGTAAACCAGTTCAGTAGTAAGGTGGACAGGATAACAACATGAAACAAACATATATCTATGTACTATGGTCATTGTATTGTCCATATCATTCTAGTTTATGTTGCCAAATCAAGATAGAGACACAGTTCAACTCATATATTTTGAAGGCACACCAGCATAGGCAGAATATAAGTGTGAGAAACTACACATCATTGGCAACACTTGTAATGTGCATCACATGAGAACATAACTATTTATACAACTGAAACTGAAATCAACATAGAGCGAGAAGTTAGAACAACAATCCAGTTAAAGAAATAGGTTTAAAACATACTTGTTGCGCCAGTGGAGTTTCAATTGGACCCTTCATATTCAAAAGTAGTTGGTATGAGTAAATACAGTGATGCAACAGCAAAGGAGTATGGACCATAGCTATGGAATCTGACCCGAGAACAGTTGCTCTTCTGATTTAAACGTGGAGTTTAGGTTCGCTGTGGTGGTCTTCGTGCTTTGGGCACTGCAGTTGCTTTACAAACTACTCGTGTGGGGGTACTCTGTGGTGGACATGGTGCTTTGTCAACTATAAGTGGGTTACTATCCGCTGGGGTTGGGGTTAGATGGGTTGTAGATGGTTCTCTGCCCAACGGTCTAAGTGTGCAATCTGGAAGAGTCTCGATTATGTGTGGTGGGGCAAGTTTGTGGGCCAGTACAACCATGGTTCTATCTGCATCAACGGGTAGCACTGTCTTTTGTGAAGAACAGGTTTTTGCTCCCTTAGATACTGCCATCACCCCTCCAATTCAAATGGCTGATAAACAAGAAAATAAATTGAACGTACATACATTGTATGATAGACAGATGTGGTAATTCACATATATGTTGTCTAAGAAAACAGGACAGCATGGCACAATTTCACATATATGATGCCTAACTAAACATGATAGCATGACATAGTTTCAGAGATATGATGGATAACTTAACAGGACATAATGGCATAATTCAACATATGATGAGTATCTAAACAGGATGACATGACAAAACTATATGACGTCTTTCTAAAATAGGTTGGGATGAAATAATTCACATAAATGTTGTCTAAGTATATAGGATAGCATGATATAATTGACATAATTGATTCATATACTAAGCAGCTAGCACTCGCATGTATGATCTCTAAACCAAGCAGATGGAATTCAATATTGTGCATATGATGTCTAAACTAAGCAATGCAAGACACCATATGCATGATATGAGAAATATAAACATTGCAACTTAGAGCATGCATGTCAAGTGGGATATAGGACCGGTGAAAGGATCGAGAAGAAGTGTCTAGGGGGGGGGGGTGAATAGACTCTTAGCAATAAAAGTTGTAGTTTTTAAACTCTTTAGGTTGAAGTGGAGTTTTAGCACAAGTTCACACATTTATAATACATATCAAGCAAGCATGACAAGAGTATATGAGCAGCAGAAAGTAAAGCATGCAAGTTGCAAGAATGTAAAGGGATGTGATTTGGAGGGAGCAAACACAATGTAGACACGGACATTTTGGCGTGGTTCCGATAGGTGGTGCTATCGTACATCCACATTGATGGAGACTTTAACCCACGAAGGGTAACGGTTGCGCGAGTCCATGGAGGGCTCCACCCACGAAGGGTCAACGAAGAAGCAATCTTGTCTATCCCACCATGGCCGTCGCACACGAAGGACTTGCCTCACTAGGGTAGATCTTCACGAAGTAGGCGATCTCCTTGCCCTTACAAACTCCTTGGTTCAACTCCACAATCTTGACGGAGGCTCCCAAGTGACACCTAACCAATCTAGAAGACACCACTCTCCAAGAGGTAACAAATGGTGTGTTGATGATGAACTCCTTGCTCTTGTGCTTCAAATGATAGTCTCCCCAACACTCAACTCTCTCTCATAGGATAGGATTTGGTGGAAAGATGATTTTAGTGGAAAGCAACTTGGGGAAGGCTAGAGATCAAGATTTATGTGGTTGGAATGGAATATCTTGACCTCAAAACAAGTGTAGGTGTTTCTCTCTCTCAGAAAATGTATGTTGGAAGTGTAGGCATGTTCTGATGGCTCTCTCTACAAATGAAGAGTTGGTGGAGGGGTATATATAGCCTCCACACAAAATCTAACCATTACACACAACTTACCAAACTCGGTGGGACCGAATCGTGAAACTCGGTCAGACCAATTTAGTTCATAATGTGACCGTTAGGATTTTCGATGGGACCGACTTGATCAACTCAGTGGGACCGATGTGCTAGGGTTAGGGTAAAGCCTCATCTCGGTTGGACCGATTACACAAACTCGGTGGAACCAATTTTGGTAATAAGCCAAACAGACAGTTGGCCAGGCAAACTCGGTGGGGTCGATTTCATATTTCGGTGAGACTGAAATTAATGTAATAGGCAACAAAGAGTTTGCAAGCCCATCTCGGCGAGACCGAGATCCTATCGGTGAGACTGAATTGATTAGGGTTTCTGGCAGTGGCTTATGTAAAGTGAACTCGGTGGCGTAGGATAGATCAAATCGGTGGGGCCGAGTTTGACTTTTGGTTTGGGACATATTTGGATGTGAGAAAGTAGTTGAGGGTTGTGGAGCATATCACTAAGCACTTTGAGCAAGCAAGCCATTAAGCAACACCTTACCCCCTCTTAATAGTATTGGCTTTCCTATGGACTCAATGTGATCTTGGATCACTAAAATGAAAAATGTAGAGTCTTGTGCTTTGAGCTTGAGACAATCCTTTGTCCTCAGCATCTTGAAGGGGTTCCACATCCTCTAGTCCACGCCACTCCATTGTTGAACTTATCTGAAACATACTAGGTAGAAGCATTAGTCCAACAAGAGATATGTTGACATTAATTACCAAAATCACCGAGGGAGCATTTGTGCTTTCAATCTCCCCCTTTTTGGTAATTGATGACAACATACATCAAAGCTTTAGATAAAGATATAGAGAATAACAAGTAAAGCTTTGGAAAGACATGCAACATGCATAGGCTCCCCCTACATGTATGCAATCATGTAAATATGGAATATAGGAGCATGTGAATGCATAAGCATGACAGAGTAAGCAATGTGTTACATGTATCTTGGCTATATGCATATGAGCAAATGATGTGAATATAGGAAGTGCACTTCATGCTCATGAGTCCTTCTTGCAAACAGTATGTACATCAGCAAGAAATCCTCATGCACATGAGTGTGATGCATATACTTACCTTGTGGTCTTGAGTTGGCTTAGGAAGGAATGAACCTGAGTAAACAAGTTGTTAGATAACACAAATATATCTACTAGCCAGAGCAAACAAAGAAACCACAAGAATACTAAGACGGGGATGACATGTAGAGAGTGAGTACTGAGTACTCTATTGGATATAGACATGTCCCCAAAGGTAAAGATGTGCAATGAATTCAAGGATTTCCTTCCCTTGGAAGTCTTGCTCCCCCTGAATCTTGCTTCGGATACTGGGAGAAGATAGGGAACAGAAAATCAGAGCAATGAAAGAAAAAGAAGGAATGCAAACAATCCAATATGAGCATGTGTTTCCCCTCTTAAAGACATGTGACTTCTCTCCTCTTGAACACCAAGCATCTGGGGTTTCTTACACTCTCCCCTGAGTATTCTCTCCCCCTATAGAAATTATTAAGCTTTCATGTGATCTCTCTCTCCCTCTTTGACATCAATTTCCAAGAAGGGTTCTTCTGGGTTTTTGTTACAAATGGGTTTGATCTTTGAGTCACAAAGCAAAGCAGCAAGTCGAATGTGATGCTAGTAGAGGAAAAGAATCATTGAGTGGAGCTGGAGCAAAAAGAATGCAGGAACAAGTGGCAAGCTGTCTTTCCTGTAGTGAAATCAGTAGCACCGAGTTGTGTGCTTTGGTGGTGCCTAAAGGATTTGTTTGGATCAAAGGAAACAAACCGGTGTGACCGAGTTCATCATAGTGAAAACACTTGTCACCTCAGCTCACTAGGCAGGTAAAATCTCACAAGGATATGCAAGGAATTTGCTGAAAGATTTGCAATGAATTGGATGCACGGAATGCATAAAAAAATAAAGAAAAGAAGAACATGCAAGGAACAAATGCAAAGAACAAATGCAAAAACTCAGAGAAACACTAGAGAACTTCATCTAGAATTGGGCGATGACTGAATCACCTATGTTAGAGTATTTTGACTGAGGAGTCAAGTGAAAACACTTGATCGTAGGTCATACTCATCGTTTAAGCTCAAAATGGGGTTACCATTTTTCGTTAAGCATTTGATGTATTCACATCTTGTTGAGTTGTTTTAACCTATCACTTGAGATTAAACTTTTCTAAGATGGAATAACATTCCTTGGGTGGTGGTGTTGATCCTAGTCATGTAGTCTAACTTGTGTGAGTTGCTCGAGGTTAATGTAGTTCATCAAGAGTTGGGAGCACCACTTGTAATTTGAGTTCATCTACCTACATGGGTTAGTTTTGCAAGGAAGAGCACTTGTGTATCCAAAATGACAATTATTAAATTCTATACATATAATTTGTCAAAGGATATGTTGAAGGGTTTCGTGCTTCCTTGTCATCGACCACCGTATTGTAGAGACTTGGTGATGTAGAGATTGCTCAAGATGTGAGAGAGTTGCAATCTCATAGATTTAGATTCATCCAAGTACCTACAAGGATTAGATAACATGCAAGGGTGCAAATATATCCAAGACATATGAATAGCATTATGAAAGAAATATCAAGGATTAGTCATAGTTTCATGCCTTGCATGTATCCAAATGGAGTTCCTACTCCAAGTTTGAAGCATAAATGATGTTCAACTCACCTCTCAAGCGAAAAAAGACTTTCTCATCAAGCGGTTTGGTGAATATATCCGCCAATTGCTTATCAGTACGAACATGCTTAAGATCAATGTCTCCTTTAGCAACATGATCTTGAATGAAATGATGACGAACTTCAATATGCTTAGTTCGAGAATGTTGCACGGGATTGTGAGCAATCTTAATAGCACTTTCATTATCACAAAGCAATGGAACATGTTTCACATTGATCCCATAATATTTAAGAGTTTGGGTCATCCAAAGTAACTGAGCGCAACAAGAACCAGCGGCAATGTATTCCACTTCGGCGGTTGATAAGGATACCGAGTTTTGTTTCTTGGAAGACCAAGACACAAGAGATCTACCAAGAAATTGACAAGTACCCAAAGTGGACTGTCTATCAACCTTGTATCCGGCATAGTCCGAGTCGGAATAGCCAACAAGATCAAAGGAGGACCTCTTAGGATACCAAATGCCAAAATTTGGTGTATGTATTAAGTATCTCACTATCCTTTTCACAGCCTTAAGATGACATTCTTTGGGGGCCGCTTGATATCGTGCACACATGCACACACTTAGCATAATGTCTGGATGGGAAGCACATAGAGATAACAATGAACCGATCATAGAGCGGTAAACCTTTTGATCAACCGGTTCACCGTCCTTAGTCAAGTCAAGATGTCCACAAGTAGGCATGGGTGTATTCATACCTTTGCATTCTTGCATATTTGACTTCTAGAATAAGTCATTGGTCTACTTTGTTTGAGAAACAAAGGTACCTTCCTTAGTTTGCTTGATTTGCAAACCAAGAAAGAATTTGAGTTCACTCATCATAGACATCTCAAACTTCTCCGACATAAGCTTTCCATACTTCTCACTAAAAAGAGGGTTAGTCGAACCAAATATAATATCATCAACATAAATTTGGCACACAAATAGTTCTCCATTAACTCTTTTAGTGAAAAGAGTATAATCTATTTTTCCAATTTCAAAGCCTTGTTCAATAAGGAACTTGGTAAAACATTTATACCACACTCTAGGGGCTTGTTTAAGACCATAAAGAGCTTTGTGAATTTTGTAAACATGATTATGTTTCTTAGGATTGACAAATCCGGGAGGTTGCTTAACATAAAATTCCTCCTCAATTTCACCATTTAGAAAAGCACTTTTAATGTCCATTTGGTACAAGGTGATATCATGGTGATTAGCATAAGCAAGTAAAATGCGAATGGACTCAAGTCTAGCAACGGGGGCATATGTATCACCATAGTCCATACCTTCGACTTGAGTGTAGCCTTGGGCGACTAGACGAGCTTTGTTGTGGACGACTTGACCGTCTTCATCCTGCTTGTTGCGAAACACCCATTTGGTACCGATGATGTTGTGGTTGTTGTCGGGCTTCTCGACCAATGTCCACACTTGATTTCTCTCAAAGTTATCTAGCTCTTCATGCATGGCATTTATCCAATCCGAATCTTCCAATGCTTCTTCAACCTTCATAGGTTCATTGCTAGAGATGAATGAATAATGTTCACAAAAGTTAGCCAAACAAGTTTTAGAGCGAGTGATTCTCCCGGTTTGAATATCGTTGAAGATTAGTACGACGGGATGATCTCTTGAGACTCTTGCTCGAACTCGTGAGAGCTTTTGCTTGGGTCGGGGTGGAACATCTTCTTCATCATCTTGTCCTTCTTCTTCGCCCTCTTCATTATTGGCGTTGTCGTTTTCTTGTCTTGGTGAAGAAGGGGGTTGATGAGGTTCATCTTGATGTACTTCCTCATTCTCTTCATCTTGGTGCATCCCACTCGTGGATGCTTCCATGTTGACTCTTGGTTCACCTTGTTGTGAGGTGGAAGCCTCCACTTGGACGGACGAGGTACTCTCCTTCACCTCCGTTGGACGAATCTTGTCGATAGACAAGTCTTGGATTGCTTCCGAGGGGTCTTTGTCTCCTACATCAATTGGAAATTGCTCTACTCGCGAGCCGTTAGATTCATCAAACTTCACATCTACCGTATATTCAACCTTTCAGGTGAAATTGTTGTAGACACGATAAGTGTGAGAGTTTGAGCCATAACCAAGTAGGAAACCTTCATGAGATTTAGGAACAAATTTAGAACGACGATGCTTATCAAGAATGTAGCACTTTGAGCCGAATACTCGAAAGTATCCAACTTGGGGTTTGTTACCGGTGAGGAGCTCGTATGTTGTCTTGCCGAGTAGCTTGTGAAGATACAAGCGATTTGTCGCATGACAAGCTGTCTCAACCGCTTCCGCCCAAAAGTGTTTTGGAGTCTTGTACTCATCAAGCATCATTCTTGCCATCTCAATAAGAGTCCGGTTCTTCCTCTCAACAACTCCATTTTGTTGAGGCGTGTACGTAGTCGAGAACTCATGTGAAATCCCTTCCTCATCAAGGAAGGTATCCACATTTGCGTTCTTGAACTCCATTCCGTTGTCGCTCCGAACCTTCTTGATCTTCACTTCAAATTGATTTTGGGCCTTCCTATCAAAGTTTTTGAAGATCTTTTGGACCTGTGATTTATCATCAAGAAAGAGCACCCATGTAAATCTTGAAAAATCATCGACCATGACTAGACCAAATGAGTTACCACTGAGACTCTTGTAGGCATTGGGACCAAAGAGATCCATGTGAAGTAGCTCGAGCGGTCTTCTCGTGGTCATGATGTTCTTCACGGGGTGACTTCTTCCAACTTGTTTTCCTGCTTGACAAGCACTACAAAGTCTATGCTTGTCAAATATAACATCTTTTACTCCAAGGATACGATCACCTTTAGTAAGCTTATCAAGATTTTGCATGCCCACATGACCTAGCCTTCTATGCCACAACCAGCCTTTAGAAGATTTAGCAATTAAGCAAGTTCTAGGTTGAGCGTTTCTAGTGAAATCAACAATGTAAAGATCACCTCTATGTATACCAGAAAGACCATTTTATGATTATCTCTATGAAACACTTGGCAATCTACTTCGGTAAATAGGACGTTGAAACCAAAGTCAGCAAGTCTAGATACGGAAAGTAAATTGTAGCCAAGCGATTCAACGAGCATAACATTTTGTATGGAGCTATCATGTGAGATGGCCACCTTACCAAGGCCAACCACCTTACCCTTTGAGTTATCACCGAAAGTGACATACTTTCGAGGGTCATCACTTTCAGCAAGCTCATGAAACATATCTTTGTCTCCGGTCATATGATCAGTACATCCACTATCAAGGACCCATTCCTTTCCTCCGGCCATGTAGCCGCGAAGATTAGCCATAAGACCAAAGTGTCTCATTGCATTATCAAGACCATAGTCACTATCATCATCCTCATCATAGTATCCATGTTCATCATGTGGTGGATCAATTCCTAGAGAGAGTGATTCATTAGAAGTATGACCGTAACAATGTTCATCTCTATGAATTCTAATGACTTCGGAAATGATATTGCTAATAATTCCAACATCTCCTTCAGCATGCATGAGATCATGAAGCTCAAATAGACAATCATCAAACTTAGGATCACTAGCGCTCATCTTACTCAAGGCAATAGACTTATGGAGAATTTCGTCTAGATTTTTCAAGGAATAATTTGGGAATCGTTCCTCAAGAAATCTCCATATAGTGTAGGCACACTTAAGAGTAGTTAAGCTAGCAATTAAATTTTTGGGCAATCCTCTAATGATAAGATTGATAGTTCTAAGATTGCGAATCATGTCAAGATCCTCATCAGGTGTGGGATGCAAAGGGTCAATATGAGGTGCACAAGGGCTAGTGATGTACTTGTTCAAATGATATTCATTGAAAATCTCAAGCATCTCATTTTTCCACTCATGGAAGAACTCTCCATCAAGAATAGGCACTCTCTGTCTAAGACTCCCCAACGTAGACTCATCCATCTTCCTCCAAAGGTGTTTGTCGGTGTCAAAACCGGCGGATCTTGGGTAGGGAGTCCCGAACTATGCGTCTAAGGCGGATGGTAACAGGAGGTCGGGGACACGATGTTTACCCAGGTTCGGGCCCTCTTGATGGAGGTAATACCCTACGTCCTGCTTGATTGTTCTTGATAATATGAGTAGTACAAGAGTTGATCTACCACGAGATCAAAGAGGCTAAACCCTAGAAGCTAGCCTATGGTATGATTGTTCTTCTTGGTCCTACGGACTAAACCCTCCGGTTTATATAGACACCAGAGGGGGCTAGGGTTACACAGAGTCGGTTACAAGGAAGGAGATCTACATATCCGTATTGCTAAGCTTGCCTTCCACGCCAAGGAGAGTCCCATCCGGACACGGGACGAAGTCTTCAATCTTGTATCTTCATAGTCCAACAGTCCAGCCAAAGGATATAATCCGGCTGTCTGGATACCCCCTAATCCAGGACTCCCTCAATAGCCCCTGAACCAAGCTTCAATGACGATGAGTCCGGTGTGCAGATTGTCTTCGACATTGCAAGGCGGGTTCCTCCTCCGAATACTTCATAGAAGATTTTGAACATGAGGATCGTGTCCGGCTATGCAAAACAAGTTCCACATACAACCGTAGAGAGAATAATATTTCCACAAATCTAATCTGCCGATGCGTTTTGTAGTGTGACATCACACCATAGCCAGGTCACCATTCGAATCGTCTTTCACAACCAAACTCAGCGTGTTTCGCGAGGTGGTTTCCTTGGCACATCTTGTCAAAGCAGAGATCGTGTCCCCTTATTACGGGATTCCCATCAATACGGACGTGGGTAACCCAACCGCGCCATCAATTACAGTGCTTGGGGGATAAGCGAGTTTTACCAGGCTGGTGGGGGCGCATAGTTTTCGTCTGCCCTTATAAAGGGATAAGGATTCACCTTTTTCTTCCCACGCCTTCTTCCTCCTTGCTCATCCATTCTCGCGCACTCGAGATCCAGCACCCAAGTCCACATCCTTCTCGTCAACTCTCTCCAAACATGTCCGGAGCAGGAGGCAAGTGGATGGTCTCCTCCGTCACGGAGGGAGACATCAAAAAGCTATGCAGGGCCCGATACTTAGCCGCGGATATCGCACACTGGCTACCAGCTGCGGGGCAGATCATCCCTACCCCGGAACCTTACGAAAGGGTGGGTTTCCTCACCCACTTCGTCTGCTGACTGGGGTTTTCCCTCCATCCATTCGTCTGCGGCCTTATGTTCTATTACGGGCCGGACTTCCATGATCTGGCCCCGAATTTCATCCTCAACATCTCGGCGTTCATCGTCGTGTGCGAGGCTTTCCTTCGCATCCGGCCCCACTTCGGCCTGTGGCTGAAGACCTTCAATGTCAAACCGAAGGTAGTAGGCGGCCAACAAGCGGAATGCGGCGGAGCCATGGTGGGAAAAATGCCCAACGTTACATGGCTCGAGGGCTCCTACGTGGAGACCATAAAGGGGTGGCAATCGGGGTGGTTCTACATCACCAAGCCGTGCGACACCAACTGGGTGGCGGCCCCCGAGTTTCGATCCGGAATCCCCACTCGGCTTACTTCCTGGAAGGAGAAGGGCCTGTCCTGGGGCTCATCGGTGGAGCTCGACGGACTCTCGAAGTGTATCCGAAACATGATAGGCAAGAAACTCAAGCTTGTCAACATAGTCCAGGTCATGCTCTTCCGCTGGATCCTCCCGTGTCAACAACGGGCTTTCAACTTATGGGAGTTCGACCCGGCCTAGCACCAGACTCTATGCGAGTTCTTCGACATGACACATAAGGACGTCTGGAAGGTGTTGTTCAAGGGCGCCGAGGTCCCCCCTCCCCTTACCGAGGACCGCGGGCTAAGCGCGACGCGCCCTGCAAATCCGGTAAGTTCTGTACATCTCGTAGGGTGTTTATTTTCCATAGTTTAACCATGTGCGGGATCTGAGCTCCCATGCCTTTGATAGGACTGGGTGGAGACATCGGAGCAGATTGACTGCCTGACCCCTCTGCCCGAAGACCCTGCAGACGCTCTCTTGACGAAGATGCAGACCCCGTCTCCTTATGAGGTGTCGGAGAAGAAGATCAAGAAGAAGGCCACGTGAACCCGAAAGAGTTCTCGGCGCCAGGTGGTATCGGACTCATCGTCCGATAACTCCGAGGCACACTCCTCCCGTGAAAACGAGGAGGAGGAAGATGAAGATTCTCCCCCTCCAGCCGCGGGAGACAAGAAAAGGAAGGCCGCCCCAACCGGGGAAGCCAAAGGGTCCAAGAAGGGAAGGACTCTCCTTCCGGACTGTTCTACCACCGCCGCCGACAGCGAAGACGAGTGGTTACTCAGGGCCAAGCCCCTGGCAAAGTCGTAAGTATTCGGATACCAGAGTAACTCATAGCATACTTTTATTGCACTGCTTTTCCTAACGCCGAATATGATCATGCAGTCCACCCCGAGCCCGTATCGACGTATCCTCGTCGGGCGGTTCCTTGGACTCGTCGGATATGAATAGTGATTCACTTCCAACCGCTTCCTCTCCTCTCCCTATGGACAATGTCGAGGTATTGTCTCAAGGGGCACCGAGCCGGGGGGAGATAGTCCTGGAGGCGCCTCAAGGCGACCTTCCGGACTCCAGGTGCAAAGGGAGAGAGACTCCCAAGGGCTCCAAGTTCGGCCCTCAGCCGAACACCGCGCCGAAACCTCCAGTGGTTCCGGACTCCGGCAGGCGTCCCCCTTCCAAGAGGGGCAAGCCTCCCGTGCCGGTGACCTCTGTCCATCCAGAGGCACCTGACAACCTGCTGGGAGCGCTTCGCGGCGCTTCCATCGATGAAGAGCACCGCACTATTATGAGTGCGGTGATCAAGAAGGTTCAGTCCGCCAAGAGCGGACTGAGTGAAGCCTGTGCCAGCCTTCTAACAGGCTTTGAGGTAAGTATTTAAAATATAGGAAAATATTACCGCATAGAAAGCCGAATAGAGGATCAAATAATATCTACAGGAGTCTAATAAAAGTATGTCTGTATGCGTATGCAGGCTTCGCTGCTGACCTCTGCCGCACTGACTGCGGAGGTCACTGCACTGAAGCAGAACCTCGAGCGGTCCGAGAAAGAGCTCGGCCTTATCAAGAGGCAGCTCGAGGAGAACAAAGGTAAGTAATACCTTGTCTATATATATATATAAGATGTGGTTGCAAAATGATAGGATTATCATGGATGTGCCAGGGGCCACGACCGAAGTGGCGACCCTGAAGCAAGTGCTGTCTGAGGCCGAAAACAAAGCGGCCAAGGAGTGCACCAAGCGGGAGAAACAGGAGGCACGGGTGGGCGAGGTGCAGCAAGAGCTCCAGGCTCTCGTGAAGAAGCATGAGACTTTGGAGCTTGACTCGAAGACGCGAGAGTCCGAGCTTGCCGCGGCTCTCGAGAGCACAAAGTGTGCCAAGGCTGAAGCCCAAAAGGCCTTCCAGGAAATTGAGGCGATGAGGAAGATAGTGGCGGGTAAGGCATTCATTATGCAAAGCAAGCATGTGAAAGTAAATTACTTGTTACTTACCCGAGTCCGGAGCTCTCCAGGAGCATTCGCAGATTTTCCCCGCAGCGTGTCAGATGCCGCAAAGTACTACCAGGCCGAGGAGGGAAGCTCGACGAAGAAGTTGTTCTGGTCTTAGTATACTGGGACCGAACACCCGATGCCTGTGAGCGACCAGCTAAAGCAACTGGTCGAGCTGCACAAGGCGGCCGAACAGGCCATGAGGGGCCTTATAGTCCGGATGTGGCCTGGCGACTCACTTCCCAATAGCTACTTTGGCCTGGTGAGGCGGCTTGTGGATGCGTGCCCATGGCTGGAAGTCATAAAGCGGTCCGTCTGCATCGAAGGTGCACACCGGGCTTTTGCCCGTACGAAGGTGCACTGGGCCAAGATGGACGCCGAGCAGCTGGTGAAGCAGGGGCCGCCACAGGGCAAGGAGCATCGCCACCCTAAAATGTATTATGAGGGTGTCCTGAAGGGTGCCCGTCTTGTGGCAGACGAGTGTGCGAAGGATGTAATATTTGAATGAACTTGCTCATGTGATCCTGTATTATGAAAACTTGTTCATGTGCGCTATGCAACGCTTGTTTGAATTTAAAATATTACCTTCTGTGCGGCTATTTATCAAATCTGAGAGATGGCCAGTCGTCGGCTTCTGCCCCCATGCCACGAGTGCTGGGGTGTTCGGGATAAATCTGAGCACTCTTTTTCCCATTGTTGGGTCCTTCGAGGGAGGTGCTCAGTGCAACGAACAAGGCAATCGGACTATAATGCTTTATCACTCTCACTTAGCCATAGAAGTCTACAATTTTAAATTTTGGCGAAGCCCCTAGTATTCGGAAGGCCGAATTCGGGGCGCTTTACTTGCCTAAGACGGACAAAGCCGACTCCTCGCCCTAAGCGGCATAAGTCTTTAGGGACTCGAGACCTCTCGAACAGCGACCAGCTCTCGCCTGATCATGACAGTCAGTTTTAGCTTTCTCTACTGAGGTGCTTGCCCAGATGAACCGGGGCACAATCGCAGCAGTTCTCCCAGTGCTACCTTAGCCGATATAGCAGAACGTAAGGTACCAAAACATGGGAGCCGGGCAAACCCAACTATTGACCCAAGACATGATTCGGAGCTGATGCATATAATGCTATAAGTTCGGGGTGACGCACTGTCGAAAGTGTTCGGACTTCTCACGCCGTATTATGGGGTATGCTTAAGCCCCCGGCGTATTGGCCGTACCAGGGTGTACGGGTGCTTAATGTCATGAATGAACATATATATAAAAAAGAATAGAGAATGCGGTAATAGTCTAGTGCTATGCATTGTTTATTCAAAAAGGTGCGTCGAAGCAGAATGATACAAGTAGTGCGATAAGCAAAAAGTAGGACTATTTGACATGTCCCCTCCAAGGGCAAGCTGAGGAATGGTATTTAAAACAGGTATTTCACTCGTTATTGGAGACCACCTGGGAATTCCATGGTGCGACATAGCTTTCTGCCTCCTTGGTTGTTGTATCGTGTGTCCGGCAATCGTACCACCGGACGGGGTTTCCAGAGAGTAAAGTCCTGAAAGAGAGAAAAATAACAAAGTGGGAAGCCCCTAGTGCGGTTGAGCCGCGTTTTGGGGCGTGCCGTAGTCATGCCCCCATCTATGCCCATGGTATTTTCAATGCGTAATTATGTACGCGTGACGCGGATTTTGCCGTTTGGCTGGGACTGGGGTGGGGGCCGCATTGCTATGCGAGCTCGGAACGTGCCAGGCGGTCTTGTTGCAGATTACTCCGGGCACGCTTGACGGTGTCCGGGTGTTTAATCACCGAACTAGTGGATTGCCTGAAGAGGCTGCTTTGTGCTTCTGCTGCGAGGGCCGCAATGTGCTCCTCCGTGCGGAGAGAGCGCTCTGTGTTTCCATTGACTGTGATGACCCCCCGAGGTCCTGGCATATTGAGCTTGAGGCATGCATAATGCGGTACCGCATTGAATCTCGCAAATGCGGTTCGCCCAAGCAGTGCGTGATAGCCACTGCGGAACGGGACTATATCGAAGATTAACTCCGCGCTTCGGAAGTTATCCGGGGATCCGAAGACCACTTCCAGTGTGACTGAGCCTATGCAATGGGCCTCTACACCTGGTATGATGCCTTTGAAGGTCGTTTTTGTGGGTTTGATCCTTGAGGGCTCTATATCCATTTTGCGCACTGTGTCCTGATAAAGCAGGTTCAGGCGGCTGCCGCCGTCCATAAGGACTTGAGTGAGGTGAAATCCGTCAATGATTGGGTCTAGGACCAGTGCGGCGAATCCGCCATGACGGATACTAGTGGGGTGGTCCCTACGATCGAAGGTGATCAGACAGGAGGACCATGGGTTGAACTTTGGGGCGACTGGCTCCAACGCATACACGTCCCTTAGCACACGCTTCCGCTCCCTCTTGGGGATGTGGGTTGCGTATATCATATTCACCATCCGCACTTGTGGGGGGAACCTTTTCTGTCCTCCTGTGTTCGGCGGCCGGGGCTCCTCCTCGTCATCGCTATGTAACCCCTTATCTTTGTTTTCGACATTTAACTTGCCGGCCTGCTTGAACACCCAACATTCCCTGTTGGTGTGGTTAGCTGGCTTGTCGGGGGTGTCGTGTATTTGACACGAGCGATCGAGTATACGGTCCAAACTGGGCGGGCCCGGAGTGCGTCTTTTGAATGGCTTTTTCCGCTGACCAGGTTTAGAGCCTCTGAATCCGGCATTGACTGCCGTATCCTTGGTATTGTCGTTGTTGATGCGACACTTGTGTTTGTTGTGATGTGACCTGCCATTGCTATCCTTGGTATCCGAAATACCATGGTTCTTTGATATATTATTGCTGCGAGCCAGCCAGCTGTCCTCTCCCGTGCAAAAGCGGGTCATGAGTGTCGTGAGGGCTGCCATAGATTTTGGCTTTTCCTGGCCAAGGTGCCGGGCGAGCCACTCGTCGCGGATGTTGTGCTTCAAAGCTGCTAGGGCCTCTACATCCGGACAGTCGACGATTTGATTTTTCTTTGTCAGGAACCGTGTACAGAATTGCCTGGCCGATTCCTCTGGCTGCTGAATTATGTGGCTCAAGTCATCGGCATCTGGTGGTCGCACATAAGTGCCCTGGAAGTTGTCGAGGAATGCGGCTTCTAGATCTTCCCAACAACCAATGGATTCTGCTGGCAGGCTGTTGAGCCAATGCCGAGCTGGTCCTTTGAGCTTGAGTGGGAGGTATTTGATGGCGTGTAGATCGTCACCGCGAGCCATGTGGATGTGCAGGAGGAAGTCCTCGATCCATACCACAGGATCTGTTGTACCGTCGTATGATTCGATATTTACGGGTTTGAAACCCTCTAGGATTTGGTGATCCATTACTTCGTCTGTGAAGCATAGGGGGTGTGCGGCACCTCTATACTAGGCTATGTCGCGACGCAGCTCAAATGAGTCTTGTCCGCTGTGTTTGGCCCGGCCGGATTTACTTTTACTGTATCCGGCGTGACGGTTATCGTCTCGCGTAGTGGCGCGCCCTCATGATCCGTAGATCGATCTTGCGTGTTTTGCTTTGTCCTCCATTACGTCTCATAGGTCTAGCATGTTTCCCCGTGCCTTGACATTTTTATTTGAGTGGCGTCGGGGTGCGGACTGAGCTTTTGGATGAAATGCCTCTCTATCACGGCCACGAGGTGGCCGATCAGCCGCGTCATACGCTGGAGATGTAGGTTTTAATGCTTCCTCCTCCAATCGGGGTAGCAACCTCCGCTTTGGGTAACTCTTGGAGGGGCGTTCGAGTTCATATTCCTCGACCGCAAGGACTTCAGTCCATCTGTTAGCTAGCAAATCTTGATCAACTTGAAGCTGCTGTTGCTTTTTCTTAAGGCTATTTGCCGGCGCTTGAAGCGCTCTTGCTCGACGGGATCCTCAGGCACGACAAATTCGTCATCATCGAGGCTTGCCTCGTCTTCGGAGGGAGGCATGTAATTATCGTCCTCCGCCTTTCCATCTGCCGCTCTCTCGGGAGGGCTGGCTTCTCCATCCTCCTGCTCGAAATCTTGCTAGAGGGGATTGTCGTCATCTTCGGCACTGTCCAGAGTGCTATTATCTCCTGTGCCAGTATCACCGCTTTTGCTTTGGCGAGACTTAGAGCGTCACCGCTGGCGTCGGCGCTTGGGTTGCTTCTTGGAGGCATCATCCTCGGATGTCCCGTCGCCATTGCCTTCTTTGGGTGTGTCCACCATGTATATATCATATGATGAGGTGGCTGTCCAGTGCCCTGTGGGCAGTGGTTCCTGTTCGTCTCCTGCATCGTCGTCCATACCGTCGATGTCTTCGGAGTCGAAGTCGAGCATGTCGGTCCAATCGTCGACAGTGGCTACTAAGTGGGTGGTGGGTGGGCGGCAAATTTCTTCATCATCTGCATCCCAATCCTGCCGGACATAGTTCGGCCAGGACTCTCCTGACAAGGAGAGAGACCTTAATGAGTTCAGTATGTCGCCGAAGGGCGAGTGCTGAAAGATATCCGCGGAGGTGAACTCCATGATCGTCGCCCAGTCGGATTCGATAGGCACGGGCGCGGGTGGTTCGGAGTCCGTGGCCGGGGAAGAATCCGGCAGTTTGGCGTCACGACTCTCGTGAAGGGTAAGGTCGATACTTGGCTCGATTGCCGCTGAGAATGCGGCCTCCGCGGCGGGGTCTATCCACCCGTCCATGGATGGCGCAATTGGCTCCGAATTGAGGGTCGGAGCGGTTGCCGGTGCGGTCTCCTGAACACTGTCCGATGGTAGAGCTAAATCATGCTCATCGTGACCGTGCGGCGCACTCGGCAGGGGCTCGAATCCGTCGAATATCAAGTCTCCACGGATGTCGGCCGTGTAGTTTAAGCTTCCAAACCTTACCTGGTGGCTAGGGGCGTAACTCTCGATCTGCTCCAGATGGCCAAGCGTGTTGGCCCGTAGTGCGAAGCCGCCGAATACAAAGATCTGTCCGGGGAGAAAAGTCTCACCCTGGACTGCATCACTATCGATGATCGAAGGAGCCATCAAGCCTAACGATGACGACACAGAGGACCTCTCATTGAAAGCACCAATGTCGGTGTCAAAACCGGCGAATCTCGGGTAGGGGGTCCCAAACTGTGCGTCTAAGGCGGATGGTAATAGGAGGCCGGGGACACGATGTTTACTCAGGTTTGGGCCCTCTTGATGGAGGTAATACCCTACGTCCTGCTTGATTGTTCTTGATAATATGAGTAGTACAAGAGTTGATCTACCACGAGATCGAAGAGGCTAAACCCTAGAAGCTAGCCTATGGTATGATTGTTCTTCTTGGTCCTATGGACTAAACCCTCTAGTTTATATAGACACCAGAGGGGCTAGGGTTACATAGAGTCGGTTACAAGGAAGGAGATCTACATATCCGTATTGCCAAGCTTGCCTTCCATGCCAAGGAGAGTCCCATTCGGACACGGGACGAAGTCTTCAATCTTGTATCTTCATAGTCCAACAGCCCGGCCAAAGGATATAATCCGGCTGTCCGGATACCCCCTAATCCAGGACTCCCTCAGTATTTAAACCAAAGCAATGGAGACCAATGCTCCGATACCAATTGAAAGGTTCGAGAAGAAGTGTCTAGAGGGGGTGAATAGACTCTTAGCAATAAAAGTTGCAGTTTCTAATTTCTTTAGGTTGAAGTGGAGTTTTAGCACAAGTTCACACATTTATAATACATATAAAGCAAGCATGACAAGAGTATATAAGCAACGGAAAGTAAAACATGCAAGTTGCAAGAATGTAAAGGGATAGATTTGGAGGGAGCAAACGCAATGTAGACGCGGAGATTTTGGCATGGTTTCGATAGGTGGTGCTATCGTACATCCACGTTGATGGAGACTTCAACCCACGAAGGGTAACGGTTGCGCGAGGCCATGGAGGGCTCCACCCACGAAGGGTCAATGAAGAAGCAATCTTGTCTATCCCACCAAGGCCATCACCCACGAAGGACTTGCCTCACTAGGGTAGATCTTCACGAAGTAGGCGATCTCCTTGCCCTTACAAACTCCTTGGTTCAAGTCCACAATCTTGACGGAGGCTCCCAAGTGACACCTAATCAATCTAGGAGACACCACTCTCCAAGAGGTAACAAATGGTGTGTTGATGATGAACTCCTTGCTCTTGTGCTTCAAATGATAGTCTCCCCAACACTCAACTCTCTCTCATAGGATAGGATTTGGTGGAAAGATGATTTGAGTGGAAAGCAACTTGGGGAATGCTAGAGATCAAGATTTATGTGGTTGGAATGGAATATCTTGACCTCAACACAAGTGTATGTGGTTCTCTCTCTCTCTCTTAGAAAATTTATGTTGGAAGTGTAGGCATGTTTTGATGGCTCTCTCTACGAATGAGGAGTGGGTGGAGGGGTATATATATAGCCTCCACACAAAATCTAACCGTTACACACAATTTACCAAACTCGGTGGGACCGAATTACGAAACTCGGTCAGACCAATTTAGTTCATAATGTGACCATTAGGATTTTCGGTGGGACCGACGTGATCAACTTGGTGGGACCGATGTGCTAGGGTTAGGGTAAAGCCTCATCTCGGTTGGACCGATTACACAAACTCAGTGGAACCAATTTTGGTAATAAGCCAGACAGAGAGTTGGCCAGGCAAACTCGGCGGGGCCAATTTCATATTTTGGTGAGATCAAAATTAATGTAATAGGCAACAGAGAGTTTGCAAGCCCATCTCAGTGTGACCGAGATCCTATCGGTGAGACCGAATTGATTAGGGTTTCTGGCAGTGGCTTATGTCAAGTGAACTCTGTGGCGCCGGATAGATCAAATCGGTGGGGCCGAGTTTGACTTTTGGTTTGGGACATATTTGGATGTGAGAAAGTAGTTGAGGGTTGTGGAGCATATCACTAAGCACTTTGAGCAAGCAAGCCATTAAGCAACACCTCACCCCCTCTCAATAGTATTGGCTTTCCTATGGACTCAATGTGATCTTGGATCACTAAAATGAAAAATGTAGAGTCTTGTGATTTGAGCTTGAGCTAATCCTTTGTCCTCAGCATCTTGAAGGGGTTCCACATCCTCTAGTACATGCCACTACATTGTTGAACTTATCTGAAACATACTAGGTAGAAGCATTAGGCCAACAAGAGATATGTTGACATTAATTACCAAAATCACCCAGGGAGCACTTGTGCTTTCAACCGGTCATCTGTCTCTGATTCCTCGTCTGAGGAGCTCCCTGTAACATCGAGATATATGCTTCAACAGGTACCATTGCCTGCTCTCAAGACCTTGTTTTCACTCCTGATGTTTCCATAACTGGCTCAAATGGCTGATACACATGAAGAGTAGTTTAATATACACAGATTGTCGACAAATGGAATACGTAATGAAAAAAAAAGATGGGATGAGATAATTCACATACATGATGCCTGGCTACATGGCGGTGCATAATTCACATATATGATAACTGGCTGAAAAACATGGCATTGCATAATTCCCATATACTCCCTCCGTTCCTAAATATTTATCTTTTTAGAGATTTCAAATGGACTACTACATACAGACATATATAGACATATTTTAGAGTGTAGTTTCACTCATTTTGCTCCGTATGTAGTCACTTGTTGAAATATCTAAAAAGACAAATATTTAGGAACGATGGAAGTATGATATAGTAACCAAACAAGTGACATTCACACAAAGCAAATCTAAACTAAGTTGATGACATATAAGATGAATAATGTAAGCAATGCGAGGCGCCATATGCATGATATGACCAACATCAGCATGTCAGATTAGAGCAAACACTTCAGGTGGTAAATAGGAGTGGTCGGCTCCCTCTGAATCCCCATCTGAATAGTTATCTTCCTCTGGAATACAAACTGGAATGGCGGGAGGGGGCTACTTAGCCCACCATGTAGCGGCGTATGCATGATATTGTATTCCCACGCAACGGTCTTCTCTTTTTCTCTACATGTTCAGTACAATTGTGTACAAAAACTGACATGCATAATAAAAAATAGTTAGATTTTGTAAGGCCTAAGGGGTGCATGCAGAAATCAAAACTGATGGTAGCAAACGAGTGTATAGATCCAAAACTAATGATAGCAGGTAGATTATAGCTTCAGTTTAAAAAGATAGACAATGGACCATCTACTGTTTGTTGCCCACCCAACGTGAACCACATAGAAGACCCCAGATGAACAAGATAGTAGACAAATACTATTCGTTGCCGCCTCGATATGAGACCCACGTGCATTTTAAAACTCATTTTGAATGATAGGTAGCAGGTAATAATAACCGATGTATAACATAAGCAAGCACGAAAGACTGCGACCTCTCTTATGGAACTGTGTAGTTGTTAGGTTCATCTGCTCAGTCGATGATGGTAATGCAGTTGGCGTGGCTGCCGGCAACGGGGAAGATGATCTGAGCTAGCGAAAGAAAGTTTGCAGGGGGAATCTCTGCTGCAGTGAACACTTTTGTCGAGGGTGCACCTCAGGTGGGGTGGATGACGGCACGACAGGAGCAGGACATAACACACACAGTTTTCTTTCACGCCTATCTGAAAATGAAGTAAATCTATAAGGGCTCCTTGGAATTGGAGGATTCTATAAACGCAGGGACAGGAAAAACACATGAATAGGATAGGAATGCACGTGCAAAACAGAGCATTTGGAAACATAGGATTTCTGTGAACCTCGATGTTTGGTTCACATGAATTGGAAGAACACAAGAATGGAGAAATATGGTCAAATTAAAGTCAAACCACGTGAAAATAAAAAATAAGAATCTTATTATAACAGTAATGCAATTAGTCCTGTCCTTCATGCATATTAATTTGAAAAGGACGTCCAACTGGATATTAAAATTCCTACCATTTTTCTTTGAAAGAGACACCAAAGGAAAAAAAAACTCCAGTTTTGTTTTGCTCCACTCCTAACCAAATGCATGAATAGTAGTACCATAGTAGTTCCATAGAAAAGGATCCATGAGGGATCGACATGAATGCACAGTAACAAAGTGATGCAACGAGTGTACAACCTCTTTGGCATAGCCTTGTCGACCTCAGCATCATTGGGTTGGACGTGGAGGGTGGTGATGCTGGTGTGACTGTCGGAGGCGTTGGAAGAAGATCTGAGGCCTCTGGAAACGACGCCAAGGGTACTGCTCCATTGTGATGGACGGTTCCGTCGTTGGAGCAGCTCCGGTGGGGTGTACGGCGTCGAGGCTGAAGCAGGACAAGACAGACAACGTTAATCTGAAGTGGGACTCTAATATCATCTGCATTAGATGATGTAAAATAGATCACCAAAAAGTGCTATATGTAAAACACATCAGCCGCGCCACGACCGCTCCGACAGATGTTGTAAATAATGTTTACTCTAAACTTAACTGAAGAAACTGAACTTTACAGTCGAAACTGAATTTTACTGTCAAAACTGATTGAACTAGTAGAAGAGCATGGCAATAGATGTTTAGGGCATTCGAGCACTAGTAGCAGAGAAGCAGTGATCTAAATTAGCAGACGCTTGAGCAGGGAACGCACTAGTAGAGAACAAGTCATGCAACAGAATCGCGAGCGAGTGCTAAAGCAGCAACTCCTGTAGCTGTCGGAGGTCGTGCAGTAGCAGCAGCAGCACGAGCGGGAGCAAGAACAGAGCAGCAGCACGAACAAGAGCAAGAGCGGAGCAGCAGCACGACCGACAGCAATAGCAGAGCAGGAGCACGAACTGGCCATCGAGGAAGCAACGACATGGGGGAGAGACGCCGTGGATGAAGTGGCCGGTGATGGCGCCATTGATGGAGACCCGCCATGGCTGCTCGGTATCGAGCACCGGCAGCCCCGTGAGATCGAATAAAAGATAAAATGCAGCGGTGAGTGCAGAACCTCCTTGGTGGCGCTGAGTTGGTCTCAGCTTCATCGGAGGAATTGGTGAGGGTGCTGCAGTTCCGATGGGGCAGGTCAAGACGGCGATGTGGGGATGGAGGTGGCGCGATAGACAAGGCGAACGTCGGGGCAGCTCCTTGGAGGTGGAGGACGGGGCAGTTGATCCGGAGGGACGACGGGATCGATGATGGATCCTCATCTAGTGCGATGGATGAGGGACGTCGAGCTGTTGCGGTGGACGACGTCGTCGGGGAAGAGTCTCTGGCTGGGCAGCCGTCGGCAGGCCGACCGAGGAGTGTGGGGTTTTGTGGGTTTTGGCGGCCTCGGTGTATGAATGCGGGACGAAGGGAAAGGTAGGTGGAGCCATGGCACGCGCTTGTCCGAAATGTAGGGTAAGTTACTAGCGTACCCCCACTGGTTTTGACACCGGGACATCGAGTCAGCGTTTCCGGTTGATGGGTAGAAGGGGGATTTCGCGTGTCTGGGCTGCAGGACCAATTTCGGATGAGGAGGGAGTTTTCGCACGTCGAAATTTTGGGATAACAAGGCGCGGCGCGGGTTGAAGAGGCGGGAGTTTCAAAGCAGATGAGACAAAAGATACTCAAGCTTAAAATTTCGGGATAAAAAGGCGCGGATTCCTTGTTCGGCAGAACAAACTTAACATGTACAAAAAAACAATTCATACAAGACACAAGAGAGTCATGTCCCCTTTTACTATATTGCTATAAATGTCATTGAAAAAACTACAAGAAAAATGTAAAAAAATCGGGAGAACAAGATTAACCTGTACAGTACCAAATCGATTCGCACTTCCCTCAACAACAACAAAAAACAAATCAATTCCCACCAAAATATAGAGTCATGTTCCTTTTTATATGATTACAAATGTCAAGATCTCGAATTTCAATTTTTGAATCCATGTTATGTTGAATTCGAATATATCGTTAGGTGACCTTGTGGTTTATAATGGATGTAGTCCTACATTTTGATCTTCCACCATATATGAACATTTTACTCCACCCTATGAATATATATATTGTCGTCTACCATATGGACTAAATTTGAATCAATTTTCCTTAATTGGATACGATTGTTGTCAAGTTATACAATCATTTAAATATTACCTTGATAACAAAAAACATGCATATATCAGTAATCATATTTCACTATAAACTACATGTAACATACGATATCCAATTCAAATATTTGTATTCATTTATGTTGAATTTAAATCAGAGTACATTGGTCTAGGTGGCGAGATGTTCGGGATAATCTAAACCCTATTTTCATATGTATATAATTCTTGGCTGAATTGCGACAATTTTTGGTATAAGCTTCTTACAAAACCAGAGATTCTATCAACAAGCCTCGTGGTTCCGAAAGGGAACGTGTCACCTTTGTGTGTGAAACAATATACGCTGCCTCCCCCAGATTTTCTTTATAGAGGCAACATAGAACTATATGAGTGCCCTGTTAAATTTTGGAATTATTCCGGGTTCATTTGGCCTTTTTTATACATTAATTGAGTTTCGAGACATTTAATGTGCATAATCCAAATTTGAACTGCAAGCACATGTTCCAGTGCACCAAAGTTGGTTGAAAAATCACATGTGTGTCCTTCGGTGAATTTCTAGGTCCCATGCAAGAAATGGGAATGAAATTCAAACATCTGGGCGTCGTGACTCGGCAGAGAACATCGAGAAACTTGGTTTTTAAATTCATGTAAATCCAAAACTTGCCTGGAAATCATGAAACTTGGCATGGTGTCATGTCATGGCACTAACATGTTGTGGTAAAAAATTGGACCGATTTGCAACAAGATTTGGTATAAGCTTCTTGCAAACCGGAGCTTCTCTCAAGAAGGCTCGTGGTTCTGAGAGGGAACGTGTCACCTTTGAGTGTGAAACAATATACACTGCCCCCCTTGAGTTTTTTTACAGAGGCAATATAGAACTACATGAGTGCCCTATTAAATTTTGGAATTATTCCTGGTTTCTTTGGCCTTTTTATACATTAATTGAGTTTCTGGTCATTTAATGTGCATAATTCAAATTTGAACTACAAACACATGCTCCACTGCACCAAAGTTGGTTGAAAAATCACATGTGTGTCCTCAGGTGAATTTCTAGGTCCCATGCAAGAAATGGGAATGAAATCAAACATCTGGGCATCGTGGCTCGGCCGAGAACATTGAGAAACTTGGTTTTAAAATTCTTGTAAATCCAAAACACGCCTGAAAACCATGAAACTTGGCATGGTGTCATGTCATGGTACTACCATGCCCAGGTAAAAAATGGCCGAATAGGAACAAATTTTGGTATAAGCTTCTTGCAAACCGGAGCTTCTCTCAAGAAGGCTCGTGGTTCTGAGAGGGAACATGTTACCTTTGAGTGCGAAACAATATACGCTGCCCCCCTAGAGTTTCTTTACAGAGGCAACATAGAACTACATGAGTGCCCAGTTAAATTTTGGAATTATTCCGGGTTCGTTTGGCCTTTTTTATACATTAATTGAGTTTCTGGTCATTTAATGTGCACAATTCAAATTTGAACTACAAGCACATGTTCCCGTGCACCAAAGTTGGTTGAAAAATCACATGTGTGTCCTCGGGTGAATTTCTAGGTCCCATGCAAGAAATGGGAATGAAATTCAAACATCCGGGCATCGTGGCTCGGTCGAGAACATTGAGAAGCTTGGTTTTTAAAATTCTTGTAAATCCAAAACACACCTGAAAATCATGAAACTTGGCATGGTGTCATGGCATGGTACTACCATGTTGTGGTAAAAAAATTGGCAGAATAGGAACAGGTTTTGGGATAAGTTTCTTGCAAACTGGAGCTTCTCTCAAGAAGGCTCGTGGTTCTGAGAGCGAACGTGTCACCTTTGTGTGCATAATTCAAATTTGAAATACAAGCACATGGTCCTGTGCAAAGCTGGTTGAAAAATCACATGTGTGTCCTCGGGTAAATTTCTAGGTCCCATGCAAGAAATGGGAATGAAATTCAAACATCTGGGCGTCGTTGCTCAGCTGGAAACATTGAGAAACTTAGTTTTTTAATTCCTATAAATCCAAAACACGCATGAAAGTCATGAAACTTGGCTTGGTGTCATGGCATGGCATCACATGCTTTGGTAATTTTGCTGTCCGATTTGCGAAGGCACACACATTAACAATCAACAAAGTCATTTTTGAACAAGTGCTGTCACATTACAATCGGAAACAAAAGTATTATTGAAACCATGGGCGTTCTATTTACCATTTACGTGCCGCCACACGTCCCTTTTTTTATTAGCTAGGAGGCGCCATGCAGGGTAGCTATTGGAGTACGGGAGGCGTGCGATCAGACCCCTGCACGTGCTTATCGGGAGGAGATCCCTTTGACCTCCATCTGCCGTCCACCTCTCTCCCAAGGTCTCCATTAATGGCGCCTGAGCCTATGTTTAATGGCATGGAAATGTCTCACTCGACAGAGATTTAAGAGAGAAAAAAGAAAATCTGGAAAGAAAATTTTGCACGGATCTTGATGTAAGATCCGACAGACCTATATATAGCATCTACTGCGACTTATAGCAAGACTGATGAATATATATAAGGACAACGGGAGTGGATAATAATTGTCTTACATAATTAGGAATATAATTTAAAAAGCCACATGCGGCTACGCCTTAATTACACAAGGGCAAAAGAAGAAGGAAGACGCATACAACGATCTGGCTCGCTGATCTCTACTTTCTTTATGCGCTGCAGGTCGCGGAGAGTAGTTCTCGCGGCGGGCGATGATCTCTTTCATCAGTTTCATGTCCTTAATACGCTGCTTGGTAGCATCCATGGATTCCTCCATCAACGTGTTGTGCTCGATGCGGAGCATGGCATTCTCGTCCATAAGATCTTGACGATGACGCCCGTTCTCTGCAACAAGGCAACAGTCTCCTCCTCCTGCTTTGCCCTTCCGGCGATCTTCGCCCTTAGTAGGTCACACTCACCCCGAAGCTTCGCATTGCTCTCCCCTAGTTGCCGGATGACGCCGGCAACCTCGTCCTGCAACTTCGCCCAGCCGGAGATCTGATCCATCTAGCTATGGAACATCGGATGTATGCGCCTGTAAGAGTCCTCGCCTGCCCGCGAGAAATTTTCCCTGGCCGCCGTGGCGCGGCGGGACCTCCATGCTGCTTCGGCGGCACGCCGGACATATCTGCTGCTTCCGCGGCATGGCCGGACCAGTCCGATACATCAACGGCGCGGCGAGACCTCTGTGCTGCTTCGGCGGTGCGACGGGACCTCTGTGCTACTACTGCTGCATGGCTGGACATGTCTGCTACTTTCACGACGAGGCGGGACATCTCTAGTGCTTCCTCTTCCATGCTCGCCTCTCCCTGGTGGAAATCTATCGACCCAGAACTCACGATGGCCATGGCTTGATTGACTTGATTGTTTTTTGTGGATGAGGAGTTGAGGAGGAATGTGCAGTCATCTTGGCATAATAGTATTTATAACCGAGTACTACTAATACGCTCCTAAGTGGGAAACCATTTAGGTTGTGATCGGTGTAAACAGGTTTGCAATTAAATATAGCGTGGTAGTAGTAGTAATTTGGAATGTGACGAGACGCACTCAAAATTTATTGACGGTTCTAGTTTTGAAGTGCGGCACTACTCTCGGATGGTGTAACGTGGGCACGTGTTCTCGGTCGTGGTGTAGCATATGCCATGGTACTAGTTCTTTTTCTACTGCTGTGTACGTGCAAAAACTGGCATCGTCGGATACATATCTTACGCTTGGCGTTCGACAGGAATAGCCTCATGGCTAGATATAGACTAGTCTTTTTTCAGAAGCATTACACCTATCTCTCGGGACTTCTCGCACGCACCATCACTGCTCCCTAGGTCGATGCCACCCACATACACTTGTGAGTTTAGTACATTATACAGGAAGAGAAGAGGTGCACGCACGCACTCATCCTCTCTCACACACGCATTTGTAGCTACGAATTGTAGTGTTCTCAACCATCTGATTGGCTCTATCATAGGTTTCACGTTGCTCCTTGGCCTTGAGATTGAGAAGTTTAAAACGCGGGGGCTAAGATGGAGGTGCGAGGTTTTGGTTAATGTGCGGGCCGCACATGGCACCAACACGACACGAGCTTCGTCTGCCTGGTGCGCATGCAGTCGGGTGAGTTGTCCAAGTATAGACACAACCAGGCCCTCGTTGGTACCCGCGCCTTGACTTTGGCTGGTCATAGTGGAAAGTAACATAGACTAGTTACTAGTACCTTCATAGTGGGTAGTTACATATAGAGTATGTGATAACATAGTACTACATGTCTTCATTTATTACTTTGTAGACTCATTTTGCATTGGAAAGCGCTATGTGATGGTAACATATTAGGCTAGTCATAGTGGGAGTAACTTAACTACTCCCTCCGTCTAGGTGTGTAAGTCACCTTACGAAAACGAAATAAACCCAAAACACTTAGGCACGGTAATTAACTCCCTTCTCGTTTCTTGTTTCATGACGTATCAACCAATAAGAGATGTGGGCCGTGCATGCTTTTAATGGCTTGAGACTAACAAACCTGACATGCAGTGGTTAGTTCATTGCATGCAATGATGTTAATTAGCAAAAAGACATTAAGTTCTCAAGTTTTTTCCTCCGCCTTGGTCGCGGTGCACAACCTAAGATGACTTAGACTACCCACAGTGGGAGTAACATAGATGGCAACATCACACTTATCTAGACAAAATAGAAGATGTGGCATGTAATTAATGAAGAAAGAGAGGCATGTGCTAACAAAGCTAGTTACAATAACATCACACATATCAAGAAAAGATGAGTCTACAACCTAATAAATGAAGTGATGCATGACACAACACATATGTTACTACCCACTGTGGAGGTAGTAACATAGACTAGTAACATATGCATATTACTACTCTAAGTTACTCCTCACTTTGACTAGTCTTATACACCTAGACGGAGGGAGTAGTAACATAGCGCACTTCGAGAAAATTCTACTTAGATGGCAAGTAATTAATAAGAGGTGGTAACATAATATGAAGCCATCTATGATACTACTATTATGTTACTTTGCATTATGAAGGTAATAACTTAGACTAGTGTCATATGCATAACACTAGTCTAAGTTACTCCCCACTCTCTATTTGCCTCTCTCCTCATTAATTACTTGTCAAATCATCATTTTTGCTTATGTGGCATCTATGTTACTACCTATGTTACTCCCACTATGACCGGCCTCATGCGCAGAGAAATTAGGATCGGAGGGAGTACTACTAGTAGTACTACTTTGATGTGTCGCGTCAACTCGCAACACTTCCTGGACAAACAAGCATATAAGCTATTATACTTACTTCTTATAAGCAGTTATACTTCTTACCCAAAGGATCTTTATATCCAACAGACACAAAATATCCGTTCGACTATTGGAAATTAACTGCTGATCTGATGTCGAAGTAATTACTGCATCGCCAGCAAAGCCCACCGTCTCTTAAACTAAAGTAGACCGAGCTAACCCCTATATTAGCATATTACTAAGATAAATAGAAGGCACTGTGGAACCATTTAGGATGTGAGCTTGTCAATCTGAATGTGGAGGGACACCAGCTTAGCCCCTGATAACCCATAGGTATAGGGGATCTATCGTAGTCCTTCCGATAAGTAAGAGTGTCGAACCCAACGAGGAGCAGAAGGAACTGATAAGCGGTTTTCAGCAAGGTATTCTCTGCAAGCACTGGAATTATAGGTAATAGATAGTTTTGTGATAAGATAATTTGTAACGAGCAACAAGTAACAAAAGTAAATAAAGTGCAGCAAGGTGGCCCAATCCTTTTTGTAGCAAAGGACAAGCCTGGAAAAATTCTTATATAGAGAAAAGCGCTCCTGAGGACACATGGGAATTATCGCCAAGCTAGGTTTCATCACGTTCATATGATTCGCGTTAGGTACTTTGATAATCTGATATGTGGGTGGACCCGTGCCTGGGTGCTGTCCTTACTTGGACAAGCATCCCACTTATGATTAACCTCTATTGCAAGCATCCACAACTACAACAAAATTATTAAGGTAAACCTAACCATAGGATGAAACATATGGATCCAAATCAGCCCCTTACGAAGCAACGCATAAACTAGGGTTTAAGATTCTGTCACTCTAGCAACCCATCATCTACTTATTACTTCCCAATGCCTTCCTCTAGGCCCAAATAATGGTGAAGTGTCATGTAGTCGATGTTCACATAACACCACTAGAGGAGAGACAACATACATCTCATCAAAATATCGAACGAATACCAAATTCACATGACTACTAATAGCAAGACTTCTCCCATGTCCTCAGGAACAAACGTAACTACTCACAAAGCATATTCATGTTCATAATCAGAGGGGTATTAATATGCATATAGGATCTAAACATATGATCTTCCACCAAATAAACCAACTAGCATCAACTACAAGGAGTAATTAACACTACTAGCAACCCACAGGTGCCAATCCCAGACTTAGAGACAAGAATTGGATACAAGTGATGAACTAGGGTTTGATAGGAGATGGTGCTGGTGAAGATGTTGATGGAGATTGACCCCCTCCTGATGAGAGGATCGTTGGCAATGACGATGGCGATGATTTCCCCCTCCCGGAGGGAAGTTTCCCCGGCAGAACAGCTCCACTAGAGCCCTAGATTGGTTCTGCCAAGGATCTGCCTTGTGGCGGCATAGTGTCATCCTGAAAGCTTGCTTATGATTTTTCCTCAACGAAAGACTCCATATAGCAGAATATGGGCATCGGAGGGCCACCAGGGGGCCCACGAGGCAGGGGGCGCGCCCCCCACCCTCGTGGGCAGGGTGTGGCCCCCTCTGGAACTTCATGTGCTCGGTATTTTTTATATATTCTGAAAATGACTTCCGTGAAGTTTCAGGACTTTTGGAGCTGTGCAGAATAGGTCTCTAATATTTGCTCCTTTTCCAGCCCAAAATCCCAGCTGCCGGCATTCTCCCTCTTTATGTAAACCTTGTAAAATAAGAGAGAATAGGCATAAGTATTGTAACATAATGTGTAATAACAACCCATAATGCAATAAATATCGATATAAAAGTATGATGCAAAATGGACGTATTAACTCCCCCAAGATTAGACCTCGTTTGTCCTCAAGCGAAAGCCGAAATCGAAAAATATGTCCACATGTTTAGAAATAGAGGTGTCGATAAAAATAAAATATGGACATGAGGGCATCATCATCATTCTTAGAACAGCAACATATACAATTCTTGTCATATGATCTCTTATGCTAGAGTAACAATTCAATCACAATTTCAAGTATGAATCATAAACTTCATTGAAAACTAACAAACTATAATCTCAATCATTGGAGCAATTGCAATTTATCATAACATAGGAAAGAGTAAATATAAGATTCTTTTCAGCAAGTCCACATACTCAACTATCATATAGTATTTCACAATTGCTAACACTCACGCAATACTTATGGGTACGAAGTTTTAATCGGACACAGAGAAAGATATGGGCTTATAGTTTTGCCTCCCAACATTTTAACTCAAGGGTAATGTCAATAATAATAGTTCATGAAAACTCACATCCAATTAGCCATATATACCAGGATCTTTCCAACATGTTGTGCTGGCCAAAAGATAAAATTTAGAAAGGAAGGGTGAAGATCACCATGACTCTTATGCAGGGTAGGAGATAAAAGTAAAAAATAGGCCCTTCGCAGAGGGAAGCAGAGCCTGTCATGCGCTTTTACAGTTGGATGCACAAAATCTTAATGTGAAAGAATGTCACTTTATATTGCCACTTGTGATATGGACCTTTATTATGCAGTCCGTCGCTTTTATTTCTTCCGTATCACACGATCGTATAAAGCTTATTTTCCCCCACACTAATAAGTCATACATATTTAGAGGGCAATTTTCATTGCTTGCACCGATGACAACTTACTTGAGGGATCTTACTCAATCCATAGGTAGGTATGGTGGACTCTCATGGCAAAACTGGTTTAAGGGTGTTTGGAAGCACAAGTAGTATCTCTACTTGGTGCAAAGAATTTGGCTAGCATGAGGGGGAAAGGCAAGCTCAATCATGTTGGATGATCCATGGCAATATAATTTATCTCATATGTAAGAAAACATAACCCATTACATTGTCTTCCTTGTACAACGTCAACTCTTTAGCATGTCATATTATAATGAGTGCTCACAATCATAAAGGATGTACAAGATAGTGTATTTATGTGAAGACCTCTCTTTCTTTATTACTTCCTATTAATTGCAACGATGACCAAAACTATGTTTGTCAACTCTCAACAACTTTTATTCATCATACTCTTTCTATGTGAGCTCATTACTCTCCATAAGATCCATATGATCTCTTTGTTTATTTTTATTTCTTTCTCTTTTCTTTTATTCACTCAAGATCATGGCAAAATAATCAAGCCCTTGACTCAACACTAATCTTTATTATATATATAGTTCACGGACTCGATTACATAGAAGGATCATAAAGCAAAACTCACAACTAGATCATACTAAAACTTTATGCTGCTAGATCAAGATATTACCAAAAGGATCAAACTAAGAAAAATGGTAAAGATAAAAGTGATGGTGATACGATACCGGGGCACTCCCCCAAGCTTGGTAGTTGCCAAGGGGAGTGCCCATACCAGATACTCAATTCTTCTTTGTTGGTGAAGGAGGTGGAGTTGGTGACGATGGATAGTCGCACATCGAGCGTAGGAGGTCCTCCAACTTGCGGATAATGCCCTTGAGTGCGATGATATGCTCCTTCAACAAAATATTTTCATGTGTGCGATACTTGTTTTGTATACATGATAACTCAATCATCTTGAAAGCCTCGATCTCAGTTGGGGTAAGAAGATTGTGATCAAGTTGAAGGATGCCTTCTGCTGCCGGAACTTGGTCCTCCGTGGTCTTCTTGATCCCTTCATCCTTGTTGATCTCCATAGGTTCTTCCCTCTCCAGCTCTATCTTCCTTAGCCAAGCATCATTGTCACCATTGTTGGAGGAGGGAGACGACATAATGCCTGGCCTTGACAACCCTGACAGAAAATAGCTCGAAACAAAGACGAGAGATATTTGTGTGATACGGGAGTCAAAATCTCTAGGAGATTATATATTGAATATTTATCGACCAAAATACGTAACATGCAAGAAAACAGAGTCCGGAGAGCACACGAGGTGCCCACGAGGCAGGGGTGCGCCCAGGGGGTAGGGCGCGCCCTCCACCCTCATGGAGCCCTCGTGTCCTTCCCGGACGGCTTCTTATTTTTCTATTTTTCTAAATATTCCAAAACGAGAGAAATTGCCATTAGAACTGCTTTGGAGTCAGTTTACTTACCATACCATGTACCTATTCCTTTTCGGTGTCTGAAACATTCCGGAAAGTGTCGCTTATGTATTCCTCCGGGGTTACGGTTTCAATAACATTGGTTTCAACATTTATAGGATTACCCGAGATATAATGTTTGATTCTTTGACCGTTCACCACCTTCGGATTTGTGCCTTCGAAGTTGTTGATTTTTATGGCACCGGGACGATAGGCCTCCTCGATAACGTAAGGACCTTCCCATTTAGAGAGAAGTTTTCCTGCAAAAAATCTTAAATGGGAGTTGTATACATAGTCACCTACATTAAACTCACGCTTTTGTATCCTTTTGTCATGCCATCTTTTAACTTATCCTTTTAACAATTTGGCATTTTCATAGGCTTGGGTTCTCCATTCATCGAGTGAGCTAATGTCAAATAACCTTTTCTCACCGACAAGTTTGAAATCATAATTGACCTCTTTAATAGCCCAATAAGCCTTATGTTCTAGTTCGAGAGGTAAGTGACATGCTTTTCCATAAACCATTTTATGTGGAGACATACCCATAGGACTTTTATATGCAGTTCTGTAGGCCCATAATGCGTCATCAAGTTTCTTGGACCAATTCTTTCTAGATCTATTAACAGTCTTTTGCAAAATTAATTTGAGTTCTCTATTACTCAATTCTACTTGACCACTAGAATGTGGGTGATAAGGAGATGCAATTCTATGATTAACATCATACTTAGCAAGCATTTTACGGAAAGCACCAGGAATAAAATGTGAACCACCATCAGTCATTAGATATCTAGGGACTCCAAACCTCGAAAAAATAACTTCTTTAAGCAGCTTAATAGAGGTGTTATGATCAACACTACTAGTTGGAATAGCTTCTACCCACTTAGTAACGTAATCAACAACAACTAAAATATGTGTATATCCATTAGAGGCAGGAAAAGGTCCCATATAATCAAAGCCCCAAACATCAAATGGTTCAATAACAAGTGAATAATTCATAGGCATTTCTTGACGTTTACTAATATTACTAATTCTTTGACATTCATCACAAGACAAGACAAACTTACGGGCATCCTTGAAGAGAGTAGGCCAATAAAAACCGGATTGCAATACCTATGTGCAGTTCTATCTCCTGCCTGGTGTCCTCCATAAGCTTTGGAGTGACACCTACGTAGGATTTGTTCCTGTTCATGCTCAGGTACACAACGTCTACTAAAACCATCTACTCCTTTATAAAGATGTTGGTCATCCCAGAAGTAATGTCTTAAATCATGGAAAACATTTTTATTTTGCTGGTATGTGAAACTAGGTGGTATACATTTAGCAACAATGTAATTAGCATAATCAGCATACCATGGAGCAGTATGACAAGCATTTATGACATTTAATTATTCATCAGGAAAGCTATCATCAATAGGTAGTGGGTCATCAAGAACATTTTCTAACCTAGACAATTTGTCTGCAACGGGGTTCTCAGCTCCCTTTCTATCAATAATATGTAGATTAAATTCTTGTAGGAGGAGAACCCATGCATCTAATAAGTCTAGGTTTAGCATCTTTCTTTTCCATAAGATATTTAATAGCAGCATGATCAGTGTGAATAGTTACTTTAGAATCAACAATATAAGGTCTGAACTTATCACAAGCAAATACAACTCCTAAGAATTCTTTTTCAGTTGTAGCATAATTTCTCTAGGCATTGTCTAGAGTTTTACTAGCATATTGAATACCATTTAATTTCTTATCAACTCTTTGCCCTAGAACAGCACCTACAGCATAATCACTAGCATCACACATAATTTCAAAAGGTAAATTCCAATCAGGTGGCTTAACAATAGGTGTAGAGATCAATGCTTTCTTAAGTATTTCAAATGCTTCTACACAATCATTATCAAAGATGAACGATATATCTTTTTGTAATAAATTAGTCAGAGGCCGAGAAATTTTTCAGAAGTCCTTAATGAACCTCCTATAAAAACCGGCATGACCAAGGAAACTTCTTATACCTTTGATGTCCTTGGGACACGGCATCTTTTCAATAGCATCAAGTTTAGCTTTATCAACTTTGATGCCTCTTTCAGAAATTTTGTGCCCCAAGACAATACCTTCATTAACCATAAAGTGGCATTTATCCCAATTCAAGACAAGGTTAGTTTCTTCACATCTCTGCAAAACTCGATCAAGGTTGCTTAAGCAATCATCAAAAGAGGATCCATAAACGGAGAAATCATCCATGAATACCTCACATATCTTTTCACATAAATCAGAAAATATAGCCATCATGCATCTTTGAAAGGTAGCAGGTGCATTACATAAACCAAAAGGCATACATCTATAAGAAAAAGTACCGAAAGGGCAAGTAAAAGTGGTCTTAGATTGATCATCAGCTGACACAGGTATTTGAGAGAAACCAGAATAACCATCTAGAAAGCAAAAATGTGTATGATTGGATAATATTTCTAGCATTTGATCAATAAAAGGTAAGGGGTAATGATCTTTTTTAGTAGCCTTATTTAATTTGCAGAAATCAATTACCATCCTATAACCTGTAACAATTCTATGTGGAATCAATTCATCTTTATCATTAGGAACGCCAATAATACCTCCCTTCTTAGGAACACAATGGACAGGACTTACCCACTGACTATCAGCAACGGGATAAATTATACCTGCCTCAAGGAGCTTTAGTATTTCTTTTCTTACCACTTCTTTCATCTTAGGATTGAGTCGTTGTTGGTGATCAATAACTGGTTTGGCATCTTTTTCCAAATTTATTTTGTGTTGACATAGAGTGGGACTAATGCCCTTAAGATCATCAAGAGTATATCCAATAGCAGCACAGTGCTTCTTTAGAGTTTTCAATAATCTTTCTTCCTCCTTTTCTGAAAGGTTAGCACTAACAATAACAAGATATATCTTCTTTTCATCAAGATAAGCATATTTAAGAGTGTCAGGCAATGGTTTAAGCTCAAACACGGGATCACCCTTGGGTGGAGGAGGATCCCCTAAGATTTCAACAGGCAAGTTGTGCTTCAGAATAGGTCCCTATTTAAAGAACACTTCATCTATTTCCCTTCTTTCATTCATATACATATCATTTTCATGGTCTAGCAAATATTATTCTAAAGGATCACTAGGAGGTACGGCAATAGAAGCAAGACCAATAATCTCATCTTTACTAGGCAATTATTCTTCACGGTGTTGTCTACGAAATTTAGAAAAGTTGAACTCATGAGACATATCACCTAAACCAATAGTAATAACATCCTTTTTGCAGTCTATCCTAGCATTAACAGTGTTTAAGAAGGGTCTACCAAATATAGTGGGACAAAAGCTATCTTGTGGGGAACCAAGAACAAGAAAATCAGCAGGATATTTAGTTTTCCCACACAAGACTTCAACATCTCTAACAATCCCAATTGGTGAAATAGTATCTCTATTGGCAAGTTTAATTGTGACATCAATATCTTCTAACTCAGCAGGTGCAATATCATGCATAATCTCATTGTATAATTTAATAGGTATTGCACTAGCACTAGCACCCATATCACACAAGCCATGATAACAATGATCTCCTATTTTAACAAAAATAACGGGCATGCCTACCACAAGTCTATGTTTATCTTTAGTAGAAGGTTTAGCAATTCTAGCAGTTTCATCACAGAAATAAATAACATGCCCATTAATATTATCAGCCAAGAGATCCTTAACAATAGAAATATTAGGTTCAACTTTAACTTGCTCAGGAGGTGTATAGGTTCTAATATTGCTTTTACGAACCACAGTTGAAACTTTAGCATGATCCTTTATCCTAACAGGAAAAGGTGGTTTCTCAATATAAGAAGTAGGAACAATAGGATCATTATAAGTGATAGTCTTTTCTTCAACTTTAATAGGTGCAGCTACTTTTACTTCTATGGGAGGATGATATTTAAACCACTTCTCTTTAGGGAGATCAACATGAGTAGCAAAAGATTCACAGAAAGAAGCTACTATTTCAGAGTCAAGTCCCTATTTAGTGCTAAATTTACAGAAAACATTGGTATCCATAAAAGATTTAACACAATCAAACTTATGTGTCATACCTGACTTTTTACCTTCATCGAGATCCCAATCTTCAGACTTGCGTTTAATTCTTTCCAATAAATCCCATTTTAATTCAATAGTCTTCATCATAAAAGAGCCAGCACAAGAAGTATCGAGCATGGTGCGGTTGTTATCAGAAAGACGAGCATACAATTTTTGAATAATTATTTCTCTTGAGAGCTCATGATTGGGGCATGAATATAACATTGATTTAAGCCTCCCCCAAGCTTGAGCAATGCTTTCTCCTTCGCGAGGCCAAAAATTATATATATAATTACGATCACGATGAACAAGATGCATAGGATAAAACTTCTGATGAAATTCCAATTTCAATCGTTTGTAGTTCCATGATCCCATATCATCACATAGCCTATACCATGTCAATGCGTCTCCCTCCAAAGATAAAGGTAAGACCTTCTTCTTGATCACATCACCGGCATACCTGCAAGCTTAAATAATCCACAAACTTCATCCACATATATTAGGTGCTCATCAGGATGTAATGTTCCATCTCCTGCAAAAGGATTAGCTAGCAGTTTTTCTATCATACCCGAAGGAATTTCAAAGCAGACATTTTCATTTTCAGTAGGTTCAGTAGGTTGAGGAGCAACTCTATGCTCTACTGGTCGGGGTGAAGATACCCCAACCAAGCCCCTCAAAGGATTACTTTCCATAGTAACAAGTGACAGTAAATTTCAGCACACTATATAAATTTTTCCTCACCAAATTCCACCTACCAATGGCACTTCACTCCCCGGCAACGGCACCAGAAAAGAGTCTTGATGACCCACAAGTATAGGGGATCTATCGTAGTCCTTTTGATAAGTAAGAGTGTCAAACCCAACGAGGAGCAGAAGGAAATGATAAGCGGTTTTCAGCAAGGTATTCTCTGCAAGCACTGAAATTATAGGTAACAGATAGTTTTGTGATATGATAATTTGTAACGAGCAACAAGTAACAAAAGTAAATAAAGTTCAGCAAGGTGGCCCAATCCTTTTTGTAGCAAAGGACAAGCCTGGACATATTCTTATATAGAGAAAAGCGCTCCCGAGGACACATGGGAATTATCGTTGTAACGCCCCGAGACCGATGTGCTAGGTGTCGTTCAGTTATTCGTTGTTGTTGTCTTGTCATTGGCTTGCGTGTTGCATTTCATCATGTCATCATGTGCATTGCATCATCATGTTTTGAAAACTTGCATCCGTCCCGGTCTCCTCGTTCCTTCCGTTGTCCGTTCTGAGCCCAGACACACTTGCACGCGCCCGCGGCATGTCCGAAATAGTATTTTATAAGTGGCCGGAAAATGTTCTCGGAATGGGATGAGAGTTGACGTGCGGTCTTATTATAGTGTAGGTAGACCGCCTGCCAAGTTTCATCGCGTTCGGAGTTCGTTTGATAGCCCAACCGTTAAACTATAGCGGCATTATAGCCGGTCTAACGTCGGACGTTTTCGGTCTCCGGAAACAGTCGCCGGGCCTCCCTCTCTTCTCTTCTCTCAGCCCGAGACCGTCTGCACAGCTCACTACCTACCGCCAGGTCCAACCTAACCTCTCTCGTCAGCTCGCCGCCCTCCTCGCGCGCGCGTCCAAAAGTTGTCCCGGACCCGACTCGGACAGTCGTTACCGCTGTGTCCGGATCAACTCCAAACGTCTACAAAACGTCACCGTTTTCTTATTTGGACTCCCTAGATATTTTATTCGCGACCGTCCGATTACGATCGGAGGGACCAAATACCCCTAAACCTAGTCCCCTACTATATAAACCGACCTAACCCTAAAATCTAGGGACTTTGTCCTGCCGAGCCGCCGCCACCTACCATATTTTCCTCGGGATCCAGATCCAATCCTCTTCCTCCCCGATCCAAAGCCCCTCCTCGCTTTCACCACCACACCAACCAGAGCCCCTGCTCCCTGTCTCCTTCTCCCCGCTCCCGATGGCCAACCAATGCCCGAGCCAACTACCCATCGCCGCCGCTAGCGACCTCAACCGCCACCACAGAATCAGGCCGTGCCCTGCGCCCTTCCTCCCCTGCTCTTTTCCCTTCCTTCTTTCTCTCTCTCTTATGTGCAGCTCTCCCCTTGTTCTCTTCTTCTTCACAGGGAACCGAGCTGCCATGGCCGCCGTTCGTCCTCATCGCCACCCTTCGGATCCGCGCAGGAACAGCCTCCTCTGCGACCCCCTTTCTTGCCGGAGCACCGAATCAGGTGTGCCTTCGCCTTTCCCTCTCGTTCCCTTTTTCTCCTTCTGTAGCTCTCTCTCACGGCATCTCTCCCTCGTGCTCTTCTTGCTGCAGGAGCAGCCGTGGACGCCGTGTCGCAAGCAGCAGCAGCAGTCGAGCGCCTCGTTCCCTCTTCTGCACATGGATCCGCATCACGCCGGCTGCTCCACCTCGGGTCCCCGCCGTCCTGCTTCTTCCCGGCGAGGGCCACACCTCTGCCTTGTTCGGTTCGAGCGAACGACCAAGCAGGATGCCGTTCCGCCCTCTGCTTCACCCGGAATCGAACGAGGAGACGAGGGCCTCGCCGTACCCGTTGACCGCTCGACCTCCTCTGCTTCGGCATCGATCCAGAGACGAACGCCGACCGCGCCCAGGCCCAGCTGCTTCCCCATCGCACGAGGCCCAGCGTGCCCGTTCGATCCAGATCCAGCCTCCCCCACCACTGCTTTGACTGGGCCTCAGCCCATGGGTGAGATGCCCCAGCGCCTGCTCCTGTTGGCCCGTTTGCACCAGATTCGGCCCGATGCATGTTTTTTTTCCTCTGTTGCGATTTTAGCAATTTTCCTGAGACTGTAGTTTTGCAGAATAACCCCCTAGCTTCATGCATTTAATAACTAATCAACCGTGCATCCTTTGTAAAAAGTTTGTATATGAAACTTGCTTAAAATTATGTGTAGATTAATAATATGTCACTTTCACCCATGTTTAAAATGTTTAAAATGATGTTTGTTTAAATTTTGCTCCTATGCCATGTTGAAATGATTTAATTCATAACTAAATAACCGTAACTCCGATTTTAATAATCTTTATATGTAATTGGGGTAGAAAAATGCCTAGTTTAACATGGTGCACTCGTCTTGCATGTTTAACAACTCTAAAATAATGTTTAGGGCAGAACAGTACCAAACCTAATATATGCATATGAGGAGTTTCCAGAATTGTTGTTCGTTGTTTCGGCCTCATTTAAACTTGCCTAGATAGGTAGTTTTCTTTTGCTTCACCCTCTTGCCATGTTTAACAACATTTAATATTGTTGGGTACATAAACAAGATCGAACTAAATGAATCACGTGGTGTTCCGTCAATATGCAACTCGTTGCATATTGAGCTCCACTTAACTTGTAGTGTTGTTTGTGCACTTTGCCATGCCATGCTTCATTAAACCGAACATGCATCATACTTGATTGTGCATCATGCCATGTCTATGTGGTGGTTGTTTACTATGTCGTGTGCTTCTTTTCCGGTGTTTGCTTCTTCGGGTTGGTTCCGGTAACATCGTGTGCGTGAGGATCCGTTCGACTACGTTCATTTGTCTTCTTCATGGACTCGTTCTTCTTCCTTGCGGGATCTCAGGCAAGATGATCATACCCTCGAAATCACTACTATCTTTGCTATGCTAGTTTGCTCGCTCTTTTGCTATGCCAATGCTACGATGCCTACCTTTTGCTTGCCAGCCTCCCAACTGCCATGTTGAACCTCTAACCCACCTTGTCCTAGCAAACCATTGATTGGCTATGTTACCGCTTTGCTCAGCCCCTCTTATAGCGTTGCTAGTTGCAGGTGAAGATTGGAGACCGTTCCTTGTCGGGACATTTATTTACTTGTTGGGATATCACTATATATCTTATTTACTTAATGCATCTATATACTTGGTAAAGGGTGGAAGGCTCGGCCTTATGCCTGGTGTTTTGTTCCACTCTTGCCGCCCTAGTTTCCGTCATATCGGTGTTATGTTCCCGGATTTTGCGTTCCTTACGCGGTTGGGTTATAATGGGAACCCCTTGACAGTTCGCTTTGAATAAAACTCCTCCAGCAAGGCCCAACCTTGGTTTTACCATTTGCCACCTAGCCTTTTTCCCTTGGGAGTCGCGCATCCCGAGGGTCATCTTTAT
>NC_041392.1:549051800-549244044 GCF_002162155.2 Triticum dicoccoides | reverse complement strand
TTAACCCCCCCGGGCCAGTGCTTGTCTAAGTGTTGGTCCAAACTAGAGCCACTTGCGGTGCCACCTCGGGGAAACTTGAGGGCTGGTTTTAGCTGTACGTAGTGTTCATCCGGTGTTGCCCTGAGAACGAGATATGTGCAGCTCCTATCAGGATGTCGGCGCATCGGGCGGTCTTGCTGGACTTGTTTTACCATTGTCGAGGATGTCTTGGAGTACCGGGATACCGAGTCTGATCGGAATGTCTCGGGAGGAGGTCTATTCCTTCGTTGACCGTGAGAGCTTGTCATGGGCTAAGTTGGGACACCCCTGCAGGGATTTGAACTTTCGAAAGCCGTGCCCGCAGTTATGGGCAGATGGGAATTTGTTAATGTCCGATTGCAGAAAACCTGAAGTTGACCGTAATTAAAATGAATCAACCGCGTGTGTAACCATGATGGTCTTTTTCTGGCGGAGTCCGGGAAGTGAACACGGTGTTGGAGTTATGCTTGACGTAGGTTGTTTAGGATCACTTCTTGATCATACTTTTATCGACCGTGCTTTGCCTTCTCTTCTCGCTCTCATTTACATATGTTAGCCACCATATATGCTAGTCGCTTGCTGCAGCTCCACCTCATACCTTTACCTTACCCATAAGCTTAAATAGTCTTGATCGCGAGGGTGCGAAATTGCTGAGTCCCTATGGCTCACAGATACTTCCAAAACCAGCTTGCAGGTGCCGATGAGTCCGTGCAGACGACGCAACCAAGCTCAAGGAGGAGCTCGATGAAGATCCTGTCTTTTATGTTGTTTCGTTCTAGTTGATCAGTAGTGGAGCCCAGTTGGGGTCGATCGGGGACCTTTGTCGCATTTGGGGTTCTTCTTTTATTTTGGTTCCGTAGTCGGACCTTGATTGTATCTGTTTGATGTAATGCTTTATTTATGTAATTGTGTGAAGTGGCGAGTGTAAGCCAACTATGTATCTCTTTCCCTTATGTATTACATGGGTTGTGTGAAGATTACCTCACTTGCGACATATGCCTTCAATGCGATTATGTCTCTAAGTCGTGCCTCGACATGTGGGAGCTATAGTCGCATCGAGGGTGTTATAAGTTGGTAATCAGAGCCTTCCCCGACATTAGGAGCCCCATTGCTTGATCGTTTCTAGCAGCCGAGTTGTGTCTAGAAAAATGTTTTGAGTCTTTAGGAATTATATATCGGATTGCTTAGGAATTCTTTTTACTTCCCAGTCTCCTCATCGCTCTGGTAAGGCATCCTGACGTAGAGTTTTGACTCTTCTCTTCTCAAATTCCACTAAAAAAATTTAGGATCACGCGGGTATCTTGCAATCGTTCCGATGGTTTTATGATGAGAACATTGTCTTGGTGCCTCCTGTCAGGGGTTTTGTGGAAGTGTCCCGGGGAGTTGAGCTCTGAGGTGTTGTCGTCATAATTTTATCGTAGCAATTCTGGAATACCTGAGTTTAGTACGCCGACATCAAAAATCTCTTTTATGCAGTTCGTTGGTGAGATAACCTCGACGCCACCCAGTATTGGGGCGGGAGTTCGGGAGTATCGCCATAACTTGTATAACGGATGCTTTTCGAAGGTTGAGGTAGATGATTTCCGAAAGTTTCTTGGTTATGTGTTGAAGGATGGATACAGCTGGATGTAGGATTTGCTAGTTTGGGTGAGATATTATGCTTCCCCTGTATCCCCAACACCTGATTGCATAACTGGGAAAGTTTCGGGAGTTTCATAGGTGGGAATTCAAGTAGCTCTTAGGATATCTTTCCGACAGATGTATGATATGAAATTGGGGTTCGAAGTCTAGTGGTCCGCCTATTCACGGTTGATTTTACAGTGGTCTCGTTGTGTCTTAAAGAGTCCTTGGCTATGCCGACTCGGGGATGCTTCGTATGTCATGTGCACTGCCTTGTACATGATGGTGTTGTACGATTGAGCCCGTGTAGGCCCCACCACAAAAACTTCGGACGAAATCTCTATCATATGTTTGTTCCGGCTTATTCTGCAAGCCAATCCCTTTGTTTTTGTTTCGAGTTGTGGTATTCGAGTTGCTTCGAAGTCAAATGTTGATTCCATACCTTCCCCAAATGGTGTTCTCATATTTCTATGTGAATACTAATCCTTCTCGATCATTGAGTTTCTCATTTCAATTTCTTTTCAACTGGTGTGTCTCTCCTCAAGTGGATCCGATCATTTCAACATCTGCAAGATTAAGTATCAGCTCTCTCAACGGCGTTCATTTCATCCATCTCCAATTTGTCTTTCTTTTTCCCACCCTCCCTCCCTTGTTTTTCTCCGAGGACTCATATATCTCAATCAAGTATCCTTTTATTGATGGGAAATCTCTCCATTCTTTTCCGTCAATGTTCTTATCTGGTGATTCTCAAGAAGATACTAACGGAGCTTCAAGTTCATCATCCTCCATTCTTTTTCTTCTCCGGTGAAACCAATTTAAGCTTTTGGTGTTGACCATATTCTTTTCCGTATTTCAATGCTTTCTCATGCCGGTGCAAATTCTTAATCGTTCACCTCTCGCTATTAATTGTTCCGGAGTGCTCATAATATCTAGAAGACTTGTGTTTCCACTCTGCTTTCATTCAAACTCTTTCGAGGATGTTATCTCTTTCAAGTCATTTAATTCAACCGGTGCAACCTCTCTTTTAAATCATTTCAACGGTGTTTCTTTTGAGTGGGCCCTAACCCACATGTCTTTTTCCAGGATCTTACCTGACTCTTCTTATTCTCCCAGAGCTATCCTCAAATTTATTTTCAAACTTTGACGTAAGAATGAATTATCATCAGTCATATGCCTTTCTCCAAGATCTTTCAATTTTTTTCCATAGTTGGCTCAACCTCTTCGCTTTTGATTCATTCTGGAGTGTCTCAATAATTCATGGTGGTGTCTCTCATCGTCTTTCATAACGCTTGAAGACCGAAGAAGAGTTTCCCCTTGAATCTTGTTTCGATCTATCAAAGATTCGTGATTCTAGCATGTTGCCATCCTCTCATAATTGTTCGATTGTGAGAATTCTTTTTATCCATCCGGAGCAATTCAGGAGCCTTTTCAGTTTGTTCATCCGGAGTCCATCATTTCAGATTTATTCATTCTCAGCTTTCAGTAATCATTAAACGATTTTACCGGTGCTTCTCTCAAGCGATCTTTAATCAGCGCGTGATCTCTTCGTTTCAGTTGTATCTAAATTCTCTCAAGTATCTTCGTTCATTTTATAATTATTCCTGGTGCTTCTTTATCTTCTTTTGTTCATTTTTAATTCTTACGGTGTTTTGCTCAAGAGTTCTCTTCCTTCTTCATCATATCAATTTATTCGTTGTTCCAATCCTACCGATGGTTCTTTCAAGACCTTCTCAAGTTTGCGCTATATCTATCTTAATCCTTTCAACGAGAATAAGTAGTATGCCAAATCCGTTGATTGTCATCAATTTAATTGGTGAAGGATAAGCATAATGTAATTCTTATTCTTGTTTCATCGAAATGATTAATTCCCTATTCCGGAGGTTCATCAAAATTCTTGATCTCAATTGTTCATCTTCTCTTTTCCCGGAGCTCCAACCTTTTCCAATTACTTCATCACGGAGATCTATCTAAATCATTGCAAGGATTCACCTTGTGTTTTCAATTTCTCTTTCTTTTCATTCCTTTTGTTTACCGGAGTTCGTCATGAAGGTTCTACATGATGGTTCATCAAGGATTTAACTCTTTCTCGTGGTGTTCATCGAGATTCTTTTCTAAGAAGCTCAAGCTTTCTTCATATTGTAATCCGGAGTGCAATTCCTTCCTCCATATCATTGAAGGTGGTATTATGTTATTCTTGATAATGTTCCCTTCGTGTTTCATGATTCACAAGTTATCAAGAATGAGGTAGTTTAAATCCATTAATCTCGTTATTGGAGTTATCTTGGGTTATATTTCACCTTAAGCCTTCCCTAAGGATGGTTGTTATTATGGTGCTTATAAATGATCCAAGTTTCTTCATTTATCCTCCCAGTGAAATAAGTTTCTCGTCTTCTTGTTCATATCAATCCAATCTTGTTTTTCGTAAGTGGCAGGTTGTCACCTCATAATTTGAGATGTACTCCACAAGACCATATCAAGCTTATCTTTTCGTTGTTGGTTTTCCAACAACTCCGTTCTAGCATTTGTTGTTATCGTGCTCTCTCAAGATCTTGTTTCACTTCGTTCATTCCATTCCACTCTTTCTTCTATTCCGGAGGCATTGTGATGCTCCTCTCTGCAACCCATCTTCTTGTTTTGTCAGGATCGTGTTGTTTTCTTGACTTATCCATTTAACCGGAGTGTTGTGTCCCTTTTTCTCAAGTTCTCTCATTTTATCAAGTCTTGCATCCCTTCTCAACCGGAGTGCTACCCGGATCGGTTCCTTCTTTTCCTCTTTCTTAACGGAGTGTTGTGAACTTCGTTCTCCTCCGTTGTTTCATTTCTTCCAATTTGTTCAACCTCTCAAGGTTCGTGGTTTCACTCGTTTGTCAGAGAAGCAACTTAGTTTACCTCTTCTCTTTCTCTTCCGTTTTCCCTCCAGTGCCATTCTAGATCTCGGGACGAGATCCTCTCGTAGTGGTGGAGTGTTGTAACGCCCCGAGACCGATGTGCTAGGTGTCGTTCAGTTATTCGTTGTTGTTGTCTTGTCATTGGCTTGCGTGTTGCATTTCATCATGTCATCATGTGCATTGCATCATCATGTTTTGAAAACTTGCATCCGTCCCGGTCTCCTCGTTCCTTCCGTTGTCCGTTCTGAGCCCAGACACACTTGCACGCGCCCGTGGCATGTCCGAAATAGTATTTTATAAGTGGCCGGAAAATGTTCTCGGAATGGGATGAGAGTTGACGTGCGGTCTTATTATAGTGTAGGTAGACCGCCTGCCAAGTTTCATCGCGTTCGGAGTTTGTTTGATAGCCCAACCGTTAAACTATAGCGGCATTATAGCCGGTCTAACGTCGGACGTTTTCGGTCTCCGGAAACAGTCGCCGGGCCTCCCTCTCTTCTCTTCTCTCAGCCCGAGACTGTCTGCACAGCTCACTACCTACCGCCAGGTCCAACCTAACCTCTCTCGTCAGCCTGCCGCCCTCCTCGCGCACGCGCCCGAAAGTTGTCCCGGACCCGACTCGGACAGTCGTTACCGCTGTGTCCGGATCATCTCCAAACGTCTACAAAACGTCACCGTTTTCTTATTTGGACTCCCTAGATATTTTATTCGCGACCGTCCGATTACGATCGGAGGGACCAAATACCCCTAAACCTAGTCCCCTACTATATAAACCGACCTAACCCTAAAATCTAGGGACTTTGTCCTGCCGAGCTGCCGCCACCTACCATATTTTCCTCGGGATCTAGATCCAATCCTCTTCCTCCCCGATCCAGAGCCCCTCCTCGCTTTCACCACCACACCAACCAGAGCCCCTGCTCCCTGTCTCCTTCTCCCCGCTCCCGATGGCCAACCAATGCCCGAGCCAACTGCCCATCGCCGCCGCTAGCGACCTCAACCGCCACCACCGAATCAGGCCGTGCCCTGCGCCCTTCCTCCCCTGCTCTTTTCCCTTCCTTCTTTCTCTCTCTCTTATGTGCAGCTCTCCCCTTGTTCTATTCTTCTTCACAGGGAACCGAGCTGCCATGGCCGCCGTTCGTCCTCATCGCCACCCTTCGGATCCGCGCAGGAACAGCCTCCTCTACGACCCCCTTTCTTGCCAGAGCACCAAATCAGGTGTGCCTTCGCCTTTCCCTCTCGTTCCCTTTTTCTCCTTCTGTAGCTCTCTCTCACGGCATCTCTCCCTCATGCTCTTCTTGCTGCAGGAGCAGCCGTGGACGCCGTGTCGCAAGCAGCAGCAGCAGTCGAGCGCCTCGTTCCCTCTTCTTCCCAGCGTCACGCCGGCTGCTCCACCTCGGGTCCCCGCCGTCCTGCTTCTTCCCGGCGAGGGCCACACCTCTGCCTTGTTCGGTTCGAGCGAACGAGCAAGCAGGATGCCGTTCCGCCCTCTGCTTCACCCGACATCGAACGAGGAGACGAGGGCCTCGCCGTACCCGTTGACCACTCGACCTCCTCTGCTTCGGCATCGATCCAGAGACGAACGCCGACCGCGCCCAGGCCCAGCTGCTTCCCCATCGCACGAGGCCCAGCGTGCCCGTTCGATCCAGATCCAGCCTCCCCCACCACTGCTTTGACTGGGCCTCAGCCCATGGGTGAGATGCCCCAGCGCCTGCTCCTGTTGGCCCGTTTGCACCAGATTCGGCCCGATGCATGTTTTTTTTCCTCTGTTGCGATTTTAGCAATTTTCCTGAGACTGTAGTTTTGCAGAATAACCCCCTAGCTTCATGCATTTAATAACTAATCAACCGTGCATCCTTTGTAAAAAGTTTGTATATGAAACTTGCTTAAAATTATGTGTAGATTAATAATATGTCACTTTCACCCATGTTTAAAATGTTTAAAATGATGTTTGTTTAAATTTTGCTCCTATGCCATGTTGAAATGATTTAATTCATAACTAAATAACCGTAACTCCGATTTTAATAATCTTTATATGTAATTGGGGTATAAAAATGCCTAGTTTAACATGGTGCACTCGTCTTGCATGTTTAACAACTCTACAATAATGTTTAGGGCAGAACAGTACCAAACCTAATATATGCATATGAGGAGTTTCCGGAATTGTTGTTCGTTGTTCCGGCCTCATTTAAACTTGCCTAGATAGGTAGTTTTCTTTTGCTTCACCCTCTTGCCATGTTTAACAACATTTAATATTGTTGGGTCCATAAACAAGATCGAACTAAATGAATCACGTGGTGTTCCATCAATATGCAACTCGTTGCATATTGAGCTCCACTTAACTTGTAGTGTTGTTTGTGCACTTTGCCATGCCATGCTTCATTAAACCGGACATGCATCATACTTGATTGTGCATCATGCCATGTCTATGTGGTGGTTGTTTACTATGTCGTGTGCTTCTTTTCCGGTGTTTGCTTCTTCGGGTTGGTTCCGGTAACATCGTGTGCGTGAGGATCCGTTCGACTACGTTCGTTTGTCTTCTTCATGGACTCGTTCTTCTTCCTTGCGGGATCTCAGGCAAGATGATCATACCCTCGAAATCACTACTATCTTTTCTATGCTAGTTTGCTCGCTCTTTTGCTATGCCAATGCTACGATGCCTACCTTTTGCTTGCCAGCCTCCCAACTGCCATGTTGAACCTCTAACCCACCTTGTCCTAGCAAACCATTGATTGGCTATGTTACCGCTTTGCTCAGCCCCTCTTATAGCGTTGCTAGTTGCAGGTGAAGATTGGAGACCGTTCCTTGTCGGGACATTTATTTACTTGTTGGGATATCACTATATATCTTATTTACTTAATGCATCTATATACTTGGTAAAGGGTGGAAGGCTCGGCCTTATGCCTGGTGTTTTGTTCCACTCTTGCCGCCCTAGTTTCCGTCATATCGGTGTTATGTTCCCGGATTTTGCGTTCCTTACGCGGTTGGGTTATAATGGGAACCCCTTGACAGTTCGCTTTGAATAAAACTCCTCCAGCAAGGCCCAACCTTGGTTTTACCATTTGCCACCTAGCCTTTTTCCCTTGGGAGTCGCGCATCCCGAGGGTCATCTTTATATTAACCCCCCCGGGCCAGTGCTTGTCTAAGTGTTGGTCCAAACTAGAGCCACTTGCGGTGCCACCTCGGGGAAACTTGAGGGCTGGTTTTAGCTGTACGTAGTGTTCATCCGGTGTTGCCCTGAGAACGAGATATGTGCAGCTCCTATCAGGATGTCGGCGCATCGGGCGGTCTTGCTGGACTTGTTTTACCATTGTCGAGGATTTCTTGGAGTACCGGGATACCGAGTCTGATCAGAATGTCTCGGGAGGAGGTCTATTCCTTCGTTGACCGTGAGAGCTTGTCATGGGCTAAGTTGGGACACCCCTGCAGGGATTTGAACTTTCGAAAGCCGTGCCCGCGGTTATGGGCAGATGGGAATTTGTTAATGTCCGGTTGCAGAAAACCTGAAGTTGACCGTAATTAAAATGAATCAACCACGTGTGTAACCATGATGGTCTTTTTCCGGCAGAGTCCGGGAAGTGAACACGGTGTTGGAGTTATGCTTGACGTAGGTTGTTTAGGATCACTTCTTGATCATACTTTTATCGACCGTGCTTTGCCTTCTCTTCTCGCTCTCATTTACGTATGTTAGCCACCATATATGCTAGTTGCTTGCTGCAGCTCCACCTCATACCTTTACCTTACCCATAAGCTTAAATAGTCTTGATCGCGAGGGTGCGAAATTGCTGAGTCCCTATGGCTCACAGATACTTCCAAAACCAGCTTGCAGGTGCCGATGAGTCCGTACAGACGATGCAACCAAGCTCAAGGAGGAGCTCGATGAAGATCATGTCTTTTATGCTGTTTCGTTCTAGTTGATCAGTAGTGGAGCCCAGTTGGGGTCGATCGGGGACCTTTGTCGCATTTGGGGTTCTTCTTTTATTCTGGTTCCGTAGTCGGACCTTGATTGTATCTGTTTGATGTAATGCTTTATTTATGTAATTGTGTGAAGTGGCGAGTGTAAGCCAACTATGTATCTCTTTCCCTTATGTATTACATGGGTTGTGTGAAGATTACCTCACTTGCAACATATGCCTTCAATGTGATTATGTCTCTAAGTCGTGCCTCGACACGTGGGAGCTATAGTCGCATCGAGGGTGTTATAATCGTCAAGCTAGGTTTCATCACGGTCATATGATTCGCGTTTGGTACTTTGATAATCTAATATGTGGGTGAACCGGTGCTTGGGTGCTGTCCTTACTTGGACAAGCATCCCACTTATGATTAACCTCTATTGCAAGTATCTGCAACTACAACAAAAGTATTAAGGTAAACCTAACCATAGGATAAAACATATGGATCCAAATCAGCCCCTTACGAAGCAACCCATAAACTAGGGTTTAAGCTTCTGTCACTCTAGCAACCCATCATCTACTTATTACTTCCCAATGCCTTCCTCTAGGCCCAAATAATGGTGAAGTGTCATGTAGTCGACGTTCACATAACACCACTAGAGGAGACACAACATACATCTCATCAAAATATCGAACGAATACCAAATTCACATGACTACTAATAGCAAGACTTCTCCCATGTCCTCAGGAACAAACGTAACTACTCACAAAGCATATTCATGTTCATAATCATAGGGGTATTAATATGCATATAGGATCCGAACATATGATCTTCCACCAAATAAACCAACTAGCATCAACTACAAGGAGTAATTAACACTACTAGCAACCCACAGGTGCCAATCCCAGACTTAGAGACAAGAATTGGATACAAGAGATGAACTAGGATTTGAGAGGAGATGGTGCTGGTGAAGATGTTGATGGAGATTGACCCCCTCCCGATGAGAGGATGGTTGGTGATGATGATGGCGATGATTTCCCCCTCCCGAAGGGCAGTTTTGCCGGTAGAACAGCTCCGCCAGAGCCCTAGATTGGTTCTGCCAAGGTTCCGCCTCGTGGCGGCGGAGTCTCGTCCCGAAAGCTTGCTTATGATTTTTTCCTCAACGAAAGACTCCATATAGCAGAAGATGGGCATCGGAGGGCCACCTAGGGGCCCACGAGGCAGGGGGACACGCCCCCATCCTCGTGGGCAGGTTGTAGCCCCCCTCTGGAACTTCTCGCGCTCAGTATTTTTTATATATTCTGAAAATGACTTCCATGAAGTCTCAGGACTTTTGGAGCTGTGCAGAATAGGTCTCTAATATTTGCTCCTTTTCCAGCCCAGAATCCTAGCTGCCCACATTCTCCCTCTTTATGTAAACCTTGTAAAATAAGAGAGAATAGGCATAAGTATTGTAACATAATGTGTAATAACATCCCATAATGTAATAAATATCGATATAAAAGCATGATGCAAAATGGACATATCAGCCCCGGCCAGCAGCTTGGGCGGAACTGTGATGAAGAAGGTCAGCTCATGCACGGCGACATTGCCGGGATCCTTGCTGCTTGTCACCTCCATTTCCACCTTGACGGCATTGGTCCTGCCTTTGGGCTCCCCTAGCGGGTCGTTCGCCCACAGCTTGGCTACGTAGTGCGGAAGTGGGGACGACCCCGCTCTGACGCAGATGACCGACACGGCGATAGGCACGCCGATGTCGAGCATGCCACCGACCAAGAAAAATGCGCAGCTGTCCTCCTCCACGAACAGCAAGAGCCGTGGTTCTGGCAGTGGCACTTGCAGCTGGAGCACCTTACCGTACTGGATCCTGTGCACGGGCATGGGATGCATGGTGCTGATGTGGTGGGAGAGCGCCGACTGCGGGCCTTCGTAGCCGCAGACAGGCAGAGGGCATTTGCAGGGCACGAGCGGACACACGCTCTGGTGATCGGCGAGCTTGTGGTAAGTGACCTAGAGCCCACAACCTTCATGCGGGCACTCCACCCTCACTGAGGAGAGGACGGCGTCCACCGCCGTGTTCCGCATGTCGAAGCCACCGCCGCGCTTGCACTTCTGGCACTGCCGCTGGTTCCCGGGACGCTCGACGCGGCTATCCGCGCAGGCCAGGTGCCCTCCCTTGCACTGCACAAATCAATCGAACAACCATCAATCAAGAAACCTGCACCTTGCTCGATCAGCTAAATGGAGGAGGTGTATTCGAACCTCATACACTGGAGGCTTCAAGGGGCGGAGATACAAGGGGCAGTGGAGCAAGGTGAGGTCCATCGAGACCATAGACATCTCCATCGTCGGGTCCTTTTCCGTCTGCATGATCTCGCCCTCCTCAGAATTCTGCCCTCCTCGTGCACAACCATCTCTCGCTTTATTAGGGCCGGGGCATCACAAAGCTTTGCCATCACATATTCATACTACTTCAAGGTGAATTAAATCAACACATGCAAGTATCAAAAGGAGAGTCACGTCATGCATGCATGTGTTGTAATTAATGCATTGGTAAACGCAAATTATTGAAATATATCGTGTGTAGTGCTTTGATGTGTCGCGTCAACTCGTACAAGACCGAGAAGTTTGATTACTACAACGCCCTCTCGCCTTAACAGCACCTGCCTTTGGCTGCATGACAGGTGGGCCACCCTCTTGTTGGGCCCACCTGTCATACACGAAAAGGCAGGAGTAGTAAGTCAATGAAGCTGCATCCCTCACTCGCCCATGAGCGTGGTGGCTGGCAGGACTAGGGGAATCTTTCATTCGCTACATGCTCTCCCTCGCGCACGCGGTGGACATGCAGCAATTCAATCGGTGTTAGATGGCCAGAAGCATATTGTAGTACTCCTCCACTATAGTAGTACTCCAACATTGTTCGACTTCCCGAGGAGGCGAAGAGCCAAGCGCAGCCCGGACGCTCGTGTGGCAGTTTCATGTGTAGAGTAGTCTAGGATAGTGTGTACCATGCCAGTAAGCTTTAAAATCGTTGGGGTCGGCTCCATGCTTTTTTTATTAAAATAATCATCTGGCCCTACCTGTCATCCTGGTGATTGTAGTTTGCACGCTCATCTGGTCAAGATAGCTAGGGATATGTATTTTAATTTGTGGTGGGGTATGTAAGAGGTTGCAGCAAATGGAGTATTGTACACTGCGGGTATGTCAACTCGTACAACGAGGAGAAGCTTAATTTTACTACTCGCCTTTTCCCTGGCCCATGCGCGCGATGCCTCTCAGACGAGGACAAGCTTTTTGCTTATAGTAGTACTACAACAAGCTATCCCTCACACTCGCGGTGGACAGACATGCAGCGGTGGATTCGATACTATAGAAGCAGTAGTAGTAACATCATTGTTCTTCTTCTCGAAGAGGCGAAGAGCCAAGCGCAACCCGAACATGGAAGTTTCGAACCTTGGAGCACGCACATACCCAGGCTCTTGCATGAGACAAAATTGCTATGTGAGCCCACTATTACTTGCTAGTATAGCCCTGTAAACCAGAAAGAAGTATTTGCCTTTCTAGAGATTTCAACAAGTGACTAGACTACACCGAGACGGAGTACATATGGAGCAAAATGAGTGAATCTACACCGTAAATAAATATGTAGTTCTCTCGTTTTCCTCTCCGCCTTGGTTGCGGTGCACAATAGGCACCATAGGCACCTCATCGTCGACGGGAACGTCTCTTAACACGCAATAGACGCAAGCGGCAGTCGCCTCCATAGGTGCTTGAGGCCCTGTTTGGTTCATAAGTCCTAGGACTTTTTCTAGTCCCAACTAAAAAGTCCCTAGTCCCTAGTTTTTTTGGCTGTGTTAGAGCAAACTAGCTCAAACTAACCCCTCCTGTTTGGATAATTTGAGGCTATTTCAACCCAAACTAGCTCTAACTTAGGGATCCAAACAAAGAGGAGTAGTATTGTACATGCTATAGTCTAGACCATAGCACATTGTTTTTATGGCCATATAAGCACATTGTTTTCTGCTGCTGATTCACTGGGCTACCGTGGTTCGCACTCCTCTGCCGTGGTTCGCACTACTCCTACGTACATCGCCGACATGTGGGAGAGCCAGCATCCGGGTCGACGTGTCATGCACCAGATTAGAGTGCGGAACGGAAGGGGGGTGAGGGAGTCCTGGATTAGGGGGTGTTCGGATAGCCGGACTATACCTTCAACCGAACTCCCGGACTATGAAGATACAAGATTGAAGACTTCGTCCCGTCTCCGGAAGGGACTTTCCTTGGCATGGAAGGCAAGCTTGGCGATACGGATATGTAGATCTCCTACCATTGTAACCGACTTTGTGTAACCCTAACCCTCTCCGGTGTCTATATAAACCAGAGGGTTTTAGTCCGTAGGACGACATACAGAACAACAATCATACCATAGGCTAGCTTCTAGGGTTTAGCCTCTCTGATCTCGTGGTAGATCTACTCTTGTACTACCCATATCATCAACATTAATCAAGCAGGACATAGGGTTTCACCTCCATCGAGAGGGCCCAAACCTAGGTAAAACTTCGTGTCCCTTGCCTCATGTTACCATCCGGCCTAGACGCACAGTTCGGGACCCCCTACCCGAGATCCGCCGGTTTTGACACTGACATTGGTGCTTTCATTAAGAGTTCCTCTGTGTCGTCGCCGTCAGGCTCGATGGCTCCTACGATCATCAATAGCGATGCAGTCCAGGGTGAGACCTTCCTCCTCGGACAGATCTTCGTCTTCGGCAGCTTCGCACTGCGGGCCAATTCACTTGGCCATCTGGAGCAGATCGAAAGCTACGCCCCTGGTCGTCAGGTCAGATTTGGAAGTTTAAACTACACGGCTGACATCCGGGGGGACTTGATCTTCGACGGATTCGAGCCACTGCCGAGCGCGCCGCACTGTCACGACGAGCATGATCTAGCTCTGCCGCCGAACAGTGCCCTGGAGGCCGCACCCGCATCAGCTTCGACCCTTAATTCGGAGCCAACTGCGCCGATCGAGGATGGGCGGTTGGACGCCGCCTCGGGGGCTGCGATCCCAATGGCGATCGAGCCGAACACCAGCCCCGCACTCCGCGAGACTCGTGACTCCAAGGAGACGGACTCCTCTCCGGACTCCGAACCCTCTGTGCCCCTGCCGATCGAATCCGATTGGGCGCCGATCATGGAGTTTACTGCCGCGGACATCTTTCGGCACTCGCCTTTCGGCGATATTCTGAAGATGCTAAAGTCTCTCTCTTTATCAGGAGAGCCCTGGCCGGACTATGGTCAGCAAGGTTGGGATACGGACGATGAAGAAATTCAAAGCCCACCCACCACCCACTTTGTAGCCACTGTCGACGATTTAACCGACATGCTCGACTTCGACTCCGGAGACATCAACGGTATGGATGCCGATGAAGGAGACGATGAAGAACCAGCGCCTATTGGGCCCTGGAACTCCACCTCGTCATATGACGTATACATGGTGGACACACCAAAAGATGACGACGAGGAGCGGAAGGACGAACCGAAGGCTTGTTCCCTCGAAAGGCAGTCAAAGCGGTGATGCAAGCGCCGCCCCAAATCCCGCCTCGACAGAAACAGCGATCACACAGACCCAGCGCTGGAGCAGGGCGAACCGCTACCGGACAACGGTAATCCGGATAATCAAACCGAACAAACAAATGCTATCAAGGATAATGGTCTGGACGATATAATGCCGGACAGGCACCCGGAGCAGCAGAATGCCCATAAAAGGCTTGTTGCCACCGCGAGGAGTCTTAGAAAGCAGAAGCAAAGGCTCAAGGCTACGCAAGACACACTCCAAATCAGATGGAGTAAAATACTCAACACAGCAGCGAGGTACGGCGACAATCGCCCCTCCAAGAGCTACCCAAAGCGGAAGCTGCTACCAGAATTCGATGAGGAGGCCTCAGACCCCCCACAACCAAATATCAAAGCAGCCACCTGGTCGGATAGACGACCCCTCTACCAACACAGAGCGGCATACAACGCCGCTCACAATACAACACGCGACCCATGCGAGGGCTCGCACCCAAAGGACGGCGCAACAAGATCCATCTATGGACCACGCAAGCGCGCCCCAGCATACAATGCAACACAACAAACATCCGAACAACGCGGTACACCCAGCTACAGGGGTGCCGCACACCCCCTATGTTTCACCGATGAGGTGCTGGACCATGAATTTCCAGAGGGATTCAAACCCGTAAACATAGAGGCATACGACGGAACAACAGACCCTGGGGTCTGGATTGAGGACTACATCGTTCATATCCATATGGCTCGAGGAGATGATCTCCACGCCATCAAGTACTTACCCCTCAAGCTCAAAGGGCCAGCTCGTCACTGGCTTAAAGGCCTCCCGGAAAGCTCCATTGGAAGTTGGGAAGAGCTCGAAGATGCCTTTCAGGCAAATTTTCAAGGGACTTATGTCCGACCTCCGGATGCAGACGATTTGAGTCATAAAACTCAACAGCCCAGAGAGTCAGCCCGAAAGCTTTGGAACAGGTTTCTTACTAAAAAGAACCAGATTGTCAACTGTCTGGACGCCGAAGCCTTGGCAGCTTTTAAGCATAGCGTCCGTGACGAATGGCTCGCCAGACACCTTGGCCAAAATAAGCCGAGAATGATGGCCGCATTAACAAACCTCATGACCCGCTTTTGCGTGGGTGAGGACAGCTGGCTAGCCAGATGCAGCACCAGCGACCCCAGTACATCTGAAGTTAGAGATGGAAATGGGAAATCACGGTGCAACAGCAATGACAAACGCCGGAATAAAGAAGATCGCATGAAGGGCACGACAGTAAACGCCAGATTCAAAAGCTCTCAGCCAGGTCAAAAGCCGCCCTTTAAAGGCACCAGGGATGAACTATCTAGCCTCAACAAAATTCTGGACCAAGTATGCCAGATCCATACCCCTGGAAAACCTGCTAATCATACCCATAGAGAATGTTGGGTCTTCAAGCAGTCCGACAAGCTCAACGCCGCACACAAGGGGGAGGATACACCAAGTGAAGACGAGGACGAGCCTCCCAAGCAAGACACGGGGGAACAAAAGAAATTTCCATCAGAAGTCAAAATAGTAAACGTGTTACACGTGATCAAGGGAAAAAACAACGCGGCACTCCCAAGAAAATATACCCAAGTGCCTGTAACCTCGAGGTCCCGCCGCTGGTCGTCTCAACCGATCACTTTCGACCATCGCGATTACTCAGCAAGTATCCGACACGCAGGATGGGCTGCCCTGGTATTAGACCCAGTAATTGGCGGATATCACTTAACACGAGTCTTGATGGACGGCGGCAGCAGCCTAAATCTAATATATCAGGATACAATCCGCGGGATGGGGTTAGACCCAACAAAATTTTGCCATAGCAATACTACCTTTAAAGGAGTAACGCCAGGCCCAGGGGCTCGTTGTACGGGCTCCCTCCTACTACAATTTATATTTGGCTCCCCCGATAACTTCCGTCGTGAGCATTTAACCTTCCACATCGCTCCGTTCCAAAGTGGCTATCAAGCACTGCTCGGACGCGAAGCTTTCCCTCGCTTTAATGCAATACCACACTACGCCTCCCTCACACTCAAGATGCCCGGTCCACGTGGCATCATTTCAGTGCACGGAAATATCAAGCGATCTCTACGCGCCGAAGAGAGTGAGGCTGCCTTGGTAGGCGCACACTAAAGGCGGCCGGACCAGCGAAAGCATCCAATAGGTCGTCAAGACCTCAGACACAACTAATCGAGTCCGGTGCCGCTACTTATACTGAATAATTGGTCACACCCCTATTTGTCAATACAAGGGGCTCAACGCGCGCAGACAAATGGCAATTTCTTCTCATCTTGAATTATACATGATTTCTTTAAAGAACTATCTTTTTACACGACAACTTTTTCACTTAACTTCCTCTCTTTTATAGACGATCATGGTGCTACACCCGTCCAGGATATGGCACAACGGAGACACAGGCGCACACATGCAGCAGGGACCCGCTCCAAGGATTCTTTTTAGATTAAGACCCTGCGTAAACCTTTTTTACTGTCTCTTGTTGATACATATTTTGATAAGATGTATGTTGTCTAGCCTCTAGTGGTGTTATGTGAACGTCGACTACATAACACTTCACCATTATTTGGGCCTAGAGGAAGGCATTGGGAAGTAATAAGTAGATGATGGGTTGCTAGAGTGACAGAAGCTTAAACCCTAGTTTATGCGTTGCTTCGTAAGGGGCTGATTTGGATCCACATGTTTCATGCTATGGTTAGGTTTACCTTAATACTTTTGTTGTAGTTGCGGATGCTTGCAATAGAGGTTAATCATAAGTGGGATGCTTGTTCAAGTAAGAACAGCACCCAAGCACCGGTCCACCCACATATCAAATTATCAAAGTATCTAACGTGAATCATATGAGCGTGATGAAAACTAGCTTGACGATATTCTCATGTGTCCTCGGGAGCGCTTTTCCTATTATAAGAGTTTGTTTCGGCTTGTCCTTTGCTACAAAAGTATTGGGCCACCTTGCTGCACTTTATTTACTTTTGTTACTTGTTACTCGTTACAATTTATCCTATCACAAAACTATCTGTTACCACTTATTTCAGTACTTGCAGAGAATACCTTGCTGAAAACCGCTTATCATTTCCTTCTGCTCCTCGTTGGGTTCGACACTCTTACTTATCGAAAGGACTACGATAGATCCCCTATACTTGTGGGTCATCAAGACTCTTTTCTGGCGCCGTTGCCGAGGAGTGTAGCGCCTTTGGTAGGTGGAATTTGGTAAGGAAAAATTTATATAGTGTGCTGAAATTTACTGTCACTTGTTACTATGGAAAGTAATACTCTGAGGGGCTTGTTCGGGGTATCTTCACCCCGTCCAGTAGAGCAAAGAGTTTCTCCTCAACCTACTGAACCTATTCAAAATGAACTTCCTTATGAGTATCCTTCGGGTATGATAGAAAAATTGCTAGCTGATCCTTCTACAGGAGATGGAACAAAGCATCCTGATGAGCACTTAATATATGTGGATGAAGTTTGTGGATTATTTAAGCTTGCAGGTATACCCGATGATGTTGCTAAGAAGAAGGTCTTCCCTTTTTCTTTGAAGGGAGACACATTGGTATGGTATAGGCAATGTGATGATATGAGATCATGGGACTATAAAAGATTGAAGTTGGAATTTCATCAAAAGTATTACCCTATGCATCTTGTTCATCGTGATCGCAATTATATATATAATTTCTGGCCTCGCGAAGGAGAAAGCATCGCTCAAGCTTGGGGGAGGCTTAAATCAATGTTATATTCATGCCCCAATCATGAGCTCCAGAGAGAAATAATTATGCAAAGTTTTTATGCTCGGCTTTCTGAAAACAATCGCAACATGCTCGATACTTCTTGTGCTGGCTCTTTTATGATGAAGACTATTGAATTCAGATGGAATTTATTGGATAGAATTAAACGCAACTCTGAAGATTGGGACCTCGATGAAGGTAAGGAGTCAGGTATGACACCTAAGTTTGATTGTGTTAAATCTTTTATGGATACCGATATTTTCCGTAAGATTAGCACTAAATATGGACTTGACTCTGAAATAGTAGCTTCTTTCTGTGAATATTTTGCTACTTATGTTGATCTCCCTAAGGAGAAGTGGTTTAAATATCATCCTCCCATAGAAGTAAAAGTAGCTGCACCTATTAAAGTTGAAGAAAATACTATCACTTATAATGAGCCTATTGTTCCTACTTCTTATATTGAGAAACCACCTTTCTGTGTTAGAATAAAGGATCATGCTAAAGCTTCAACTTTTGTTCGTAAAAGCAATATTAGAACTTATACACCTCCTGAGCAAGTTAAAGTAGAACCTAATATTGCTATTGTTAAAGATCTCTTGTCTGATAATATTGATGGGCATGTTATTCAGTTCGAAGGTGAAACTGCTAGAATTGCCAAACCTTGTGATAAGGATAAACATAGACCTGTGGTAGGCGTGCCTGTTATTTCTGTTAAAATAGGAGATCATTGTTATCATAGCTTATTTGATATGGGTGCTAGTGCTAGTGTTATACCTCATGACTTATACAAAGAGATTAAGAATGAAATTGCACCTATTGAGTTAGAAGATATTGATGTTACTATTAAACCTTCTAATAGAGATACTATTTCACCAATTGGAATTGTTAGAGATGTTGAAGTCTTGTGTGGGAAAACTAAATATCCTGCTGATTTTCTTGTTCTTACTTCTCTGCAAGATAGCTTTTGTCCAATTATATTGGGTAGACCCTTCTTAAATACTGTCAATGCTACCATAGACTGCACTAAGAATATTGTTACTGTTGGTTTGGATGATATGGTTCATGAGTTTAATTTATCTAAATTTAGTAAACAACATTGTGAGGAAGAATTACCTAGTAAGGATGAAATTATTGGTCTTGCTTCTATTGCCATACCTCCTAGTGATCCTTTAGAACACTATTTGCTAGACCATGAAAATGATATGTTCATGAATGAAAGAAGGGAAATAGATGAAGTATTCTTTAAACAGGAACCTATTCTGAAACACAATTTGCCTGTTCAAATTTTAGGGGATCCTCCTCCACCCAAGGGTGATCTCGTGTTTGAGCTTAAACCTTTGCCTGATAATCTTAAATATGCTTATCTTGATGAAAAGAAGATATATCCTGTTATTATTAGTGCTAACCTTGCAGAGCATGAAGAAGAAGGATTATTGAAAACTCTGAAGAAGCATCGTGCTGCTATTGGATATACTCCTGATGATCTTAAGGGCATTAGTCCCACTCTATGCCAACATAAAATAAATTTGGAAGCAGATGCCAAACCAGTTCGTGATCCTCAACGACATCTGAATCCTAAAATTAAAGAAGTGGTAAGAAAAGAAATACTAAAGCTTCTGGAGGCAGGTATAATCTATCCCGTTGCTGATAGTGAGTCGGTAAGTCCTGTCCATTGTGTCCCTAAGAAGGGAGGTATTACTGTTGTTCCTAATGATAAAGATGAATTGATTTCACAAAGAATTATCACAGGTTATAGGATGGTAATTGATTTCCGCAAATTAAATAAAGCTACTAAGAAAGATCATTACCCCTTACCTTTTATTGATCAAATGCTAGAAAGATTATGCAAACATACACACTATTGCTTTCTAGATGGTTATTCTGGTTTCTCTCAAATACCTGTGTCGGCTAAAGATCAATCAAAGACTACTTTTACATGCCCTTTTGGTACTTTTGCTTATAGACGTATGCCTTTTGGTTTATGTAATGCACCTGCTACCTTTCAAAGATGCATGGTGGCTATATTCTCTGACTTTTGTGAAAAGATTTGTGAGGTTTTCATGGACAACTTTTCCGTCTATGGTTCCTCTTTTGATGATTGCTTGAGCAATCTTGATCGAGTTTTGCAGAGATGTGAAGAAACTAATCTTGTCTTGAATTGGGAAAAGTGCCACTTTATGGTTAATGAAGGTATTGTCTTGGGGCACAAAGTTTCTGAAAAAGGTATTCAAGTTGATAAAGCCAAGGTTGATGCTATTAAAAAGATGCCATGTCCCAAGGACATCAAAGGTATAAGAAGTTTCCTTGGTCACGCCGGATTTTACAGGAAGTTCATTAAGGACTTCTCAAAAATTTCTCGGCCTCGGACTAATTTATTGCAAAAAGATATACCATTTGTCTTTCATGATGATTGTGTAGAAGCATTTGAAATACTTAAGAAAGCATTAGTCTCTGCACCTATTGTTCAGCCACCTGATTGGAATTTACCCTTTGAAATTATGTGTGATGCTAGTGATTATGCCGTAGGTGCTGTTCTAGGGCAAAGAGTTGATAAGAAATTAAATGTTATCCATTATGCTAGTAAGACTCTAGACAATGCTCAAAGAAATTATGCTACTACTGAAAAGGAACTTTTAGCAGTTGTATTTGCTTGTGATAAGTTCAGATCTTATATTGTTGATTCTAAAGTAACTATTCACACTGATCATGCTGCTATTAAATATCTTATGGAAAAGAAAGATTCTAAACCTAGACTTATTAGATGGGTTCTCTTGCTACAAGAATTTGATTTGAATATTGTTGATAGAAAGGGAGCTGAGAACCCCGTTGCAGACAACTTATCTAGGTTAGAAAATATACTTGATGACCCACTACCTATTAATGATGACTTTCCTGATGAACAATTAAATGTTATAAGTACTTCTCGTAGTACTCCATGGTATGCTGATTATGCTAATTATATTGTTGCTAAGTTTATACCACCTAGCTTCACATACCAGCAAAAGAAAAAGTTTTTCTATGATTTAAGACATTACTTTTGGGATGACCCACATCTTTATAAGGAAGGAGTAGATGGTGTTATTAGACGTTGTGTACCTGAGCATGAACAGGAACAGATCCTACGCAAGTGTCATTCCGAGTCTTATGGAGGACACCACGCTGGAGATAGAACTGCACATAAGGTATTGCAATCTGGTTTTTATTGGCCTACTCTCTTCAAGGATGCCCGTAAGTTTGTCTTGTCTTGTGATGAATGTCAAAGAATTGGTAATATTAGTAGACGTCAAGAAATGCCTATGAATTATTCACTTGTTATTGAACCATTTGATGTTTGGGGCGTTGATTATATGGGACCTTTTCCTGCCTCTAATGGATACACACATATTCTAGTTGCTGTTGATTACGTTACTAAGTGGGTAGAAGCTATTCCAACTAGTAGTGACAATCATAACACTTCTATTAAAATGCTTAAGGAAGTTATTTTTCCGAGGTTTGGAGTCCCTAGGTATTTAATGATTGATGGTGGTTCACACTTTATTCATGGTGCCTTCCGTAAAATGCTTGTTAAATATGATGTTAGTCATAGAATTGCATCTCCTTATCACCCATAGTCTAGTGGTCAAGTAGAGTTGAGCAATAGAGAGCTCAAATTAATTTTGCAAAAGACTGTTAATAGGTCTAGAAAGAATTGGTCTAAGAAACTTGATGATGCATTATGGGCTTATAGAACTGCATACAAAAATCCTATGGGCATGTCTCCGTATAAATGGTCTATGGAAAAGCATGTCACTTACCTCTCTAACTAGAACATAAGGCATATTGGGCTATTAAAGAACTCAACTATGATTTTAAACTTGCCGGTGAGAAGAGGTTATTTGATATTAGCTCACTTGATGAATGGAGAACCCAAGCTTATGAAAATGCCAAGTTGTTTAAAGAAAAAGTTAAAAGATGGCATGACAAAAGGATACAAAAGCGTGAGTTTAATGTAGGTGATTATGTATTGCTATACAAGTCTCGTTTAAGATTTTTTGCAGGAAAACTTCTCTCTAAATGGGAAGGCCCCTATGTTATCGAAGAGGTCTATCGTTTCGGTGCCATAAAAATCAACAACTTCGAGGGCACAAATCCGAAGGTGGTAAACGGTCAAAGAATTAAACATTATATCTCAGGTAATCCCATAAATGTTGAAACCAATATTATTGAAACCATAACCCCAGAGGAATACATAAGGGACACTTTCCGGAACGTTTCAGACTCCAAAAAGGAATAGGTATGTGGTACGGTAAGTAAACCGACCCCAAAACAATTTTTAAGGCAATATTTCTCTGTTTTGGAATATTTAGAAAAATAGAAAAATAAGTAGGAGTCCGGGAAGGACACGAGGGCCCCATGAGGGTCGTGGGCGCGCCCCCCTACCTCGTGAGCGCCTCGTGTGCCCTCCGGACTCTGTTTTCTTGCACGTTACGTATTTTGGTCGGTAAAAATTCATTATATAACCTCCTGAAGGTTTTGACTCCCGTATCACGCAAAAATCTCCTGTTCTTGTTTCGAGCTGTTTTTCTAACAGATCTAGGTTATCATGACGGCCCCAAGCGCCTCCAAGGACAAGTTCTTCGAGAAGGTCATCAACCCTTACCTCGCGGGGGTGTTGCGACACCCTCAAACTATTGAGATGCGTGATGGGTTGCTGCACATCCACGATGAAGAGGGACCAAAGGGGATCGGAAGCATGGAGACAAGGCTCGAAGCAGTGGAGCAACAAGTTTTGAAGTGTCAAAGGATGGTGGAGCGTGGAATCGACGCTAGCCACATGATGCTCGCGGAGTTCACCAACAACTACAAGCCGGATGCCAAGAATACCGAGGAGGCCATCTTCAAGCTACATGAGAAGATCGAGCACCTCCAAGCCCAAGTCTATGACCTTCAAAACCAAAACTGTGAGTATGAATATAGATTCAAAAGAATGAGTTTGGCTGCAGATTTGAGGATTCCGGAGACTCGATCATCTTTCTATGATGGTGAATCTATGCCTTGGAAGATGGATGACAAGCCCGCATCATCAACAACACCTCCCCCGTCTCCTCCAACAAAGAAGAATTGAGTATCTGGGTATGGGCACTCCCCTTGGCAACTGCCAAGCTTGGGGGAGTTGCCCCGGTATCGTATCACAATCACAACTCCTATCTTTACCGTTTTTCTTAGTTCGATCCTATTAGTAGTATCTTGATCTAGTAAAATAAAGTTTAAGGCATGATCTAGTTTTGAGTTTTGCTTTATGATCCCTCTATGTAATCGAGTCTGTGAGCTATATATAATAAAGATTAGTGTTGAGTCAAGGGCTTGATTATTTTGCCATGATCTTGGGTGAATAAAAGAAGAGAGAAAAAAGAATGAAAAGAAACCTAGAGTTCATATTGATCTTATTGAGAGTAATGGCTTCACATAGAAAGAGTACGATGATTTAAAGTTGTTGGGAGTTGGCAGACATAGCTTTGGTCATTGTTGCAATTAATAGGAAGTAATAAGGAAAGAGAGGTTTTCACATATAGATATATTATCATTGACGTCTTTTACGATTGGGAGCACTCATTAAAATATGACATGCTAAAGAGTTGATGTTGGACAAGGAAGACAACGTAATGAGTTATGTCTTTCTTATATCTGAGATAAAGTATGTTGTCATGGTTCCTCTAACTTGTTGAGCTTGCCTTTCCCCCTCATGCTAGCCAAATTCTCAGCACCAAGTAGAAATACTACTTGTGCTTCCAAATATCCCTAAACCAGTTTTGCCATGAGAGTCCACCATATCTACCTATGGATTGAGTAAGATCCTTCAAGTAAGTTGTCATCGGTGCAAAGCAATAAAAATGGCTCTAAATATGTATGATTGATTGGTGTGGGAGAAATAAGCTTTATACGATCTTGTGATGTGGAAGTAATAAAAGTGACGGACTTCATAATAAAGGTTCATATCACAAGTGGCAATATAAAGTGACGTTCTTTCGCATTGAGATTTTATACATCCAACCATAAAAGCGCATGGCAACCTCTGCTTCCCTCTGCGAAGGGCCTATCCTTTATTATTATCTTCTACCTTATGCAAGAGTCATGGTGATCTTCACCTTTCCTTTTTCATTTTATCCTTTGGCAAGCTCAGCATGTTGGAAAGAACATGATATATATATCTAATTGGATGTAGGGGAGCATGAACCATTATTTTTGACATTACCCTTGAGGTAAAAGGTTGTGGGGGAAAACTATAAGCCCCTATCTTTCTCTGTGTCCGATTAAAACTCTGTAACCACAAGTATCACGTGAGTGTTAGCAATTATGGAGGACTAAATGATAGTTGAGTATGTGGACTTGCTTTTTAGCTCTGACATAGACTCTTTCCGATGTTATGATAAATTGCAATTGCTTCATTGACTGAGATTATAGTTTGTTGGAACCCAATAAGGTTTATGATTTATACTTTTGCATTGTGAATAGATCATCACTTGAACATAAGTAATCATATGACAAAACCTATATATGTTGTTGTTATAAGAATAATCATGATGCCTTCATGTCCGTATTTTATTTTTATCGACACCTCTACCTCTAAACATGAGGACATATTTATTGTTATCGGCTTTTCGCTTGAGGACAAGCGAGGTCTAAGCTTGGGGGAGTTGCTACGTCCATTTTGCATCATGCTTTTATATCGATAGTTATCGCATTATGGACTGTTATTTCACTTTATATCACAATACTTATGGCTATTCTATCTTATTTTAGAAGGTTTACATAAGGAGGGAGAATGCCGGCAGCTGGAATTCTGGGCTGGAAAAGGAGCAAATATTAGAGACCTATTCTGCGCAACTCCAAAAGTCCTGAAACTCCACGGAACATCTTAAAAGAAATAAAGAAAAATCCACGCCAAAGATGAAGGCCAGGGGGGCCACGCCCTTCTCACGAGGGTGGGGGCGCCCCCCCTAGGGCGTGCCCCCCTACCTCGTGGGCCCCCTGGCGGCTCTCCGATGCCCATCTTCTCCTATATGAGGTCTTTCGATGAGAAAAAAATAAAGAGGAACTTTTCGGGACGAGACTCCGCAGCCACGAGGCGAACCTTGGCGGATCCAATCTAGAGCTCCGGCAGAGCTGTTCTGCCGGGGATACTTCCCTCTGAGAGGGGGAAATCATCACCATCGTCATCACCAACGCTCCTCTCATCAGGAGAGGGCAATCTCCATCAACATCTTCACCAGCACCATCTCATCTCCAAACCCTAGTTCATCTCTTGTATCCAATTCTTGTCTCAAAGTCCGGGATTGGTGCTAGTAGGTTGCTAGTAGTGTTGATTACTCCTTGTAGTTGATGCTAGTTGGTTTAATTGGTGGAAGATCATATGTTCAGATCTATATGCATATTATTACCCCTCTGATTATGAACACGAATAAGCTTTGTGAGTAATTACGTTCATTCCTGAGGACAAGGGAGAAGTCTTGCTATGAGTAGTCATGTGAATTTGGTATTCGTTTGATATTTGAGCCTCTAGTGGTGTTATGTGAACGTCGACTACATAACACTTAACCATTATTTGGGCCTAGAGGAAGGCATTGGGAAGTAATAAGTAGATGATGGGTTGCTAGAGTGACAGGAGCTTAAACCCTAGTTTATGCGTTGCTTCGTAAGGGGCTGATTTGGATCCACATGTTTCATGCTATGGTTAGGTTTACCTTAATACTTTTGTTGTAGTTGTGGATGCTTGCAATAGAGGTTAATCATAAGTGGGATGCTTGTTCAAGTAAGAACAGCACCCAAGCACCGGTCCACCCACATATCAAATTATCAAAGTATCTAACGCGAATCATATGAGCGTGATGAAAACTAGCTTGACGATATTCTCATGTGTCCTCGGGAGTGCTTTTCCTATTATAAGAGTTTGTTTCGGCTTGTCCTTTGCTACAAAAGGATTGGGCCACCTTGCTGCACTTTATTTACTTTTGTTACTTGTTGCTCGTTACAATTTATCCTATCACAAAACTATCTGTTACCACTTATTTCAGTACTTGCAGAGAATACCTTGCTGAAAACCGCTTATCATTTCCTTCTGCTCCTCGTTGGGTTCGACACTCTTACTTATCGAAAGGACTACGATAGATCCCCTATACTTGTGGGTCATCAGACATGCATTAACATTTTGTTAGCTAAATATTTGGTCAAAATTTGGCACGAACTACAAAGGTGACCTATAAACCAGGACGGATGTAGTAGTAGTAGTAAGTAGGAGTCGTACAGTTACTCACCTTAAATAGATAGTTTCGTTTCTATAATGCCACGTACACAAATTGAAACACTTGTTGTGGAGAGAAAAAGATAATCACTCCACTATATATGTACGCTGGGGCCTGAGTGCTTGCTTTACTAGGGTTGCTCTCTTTATTCTCTCATCCTCTCCGGATCTAAACAAGACATCGATAGCGACATTTTCTCTCTGCTCACCGCTGGTCACTGATCCGTCTGGCTCCCTTCGGCTGTTGTGTGTAGAGGACTAGGTGCATTGTTCACGCGGTCATCGCCGGTGAGGGAGGAAACCCACAGCTGCCGGAGGGGCCCGATCCTCTGCCAGTGCCGTTCTCTCTGACACAGCGCCGACTTGGGAGGTCCTCTGACCCTTCTTCCTCCCTGTCGTATTGTGCGCAGATCCGACCTACCGCTGCCAACATCCCGACGACCCTCAGGTATAAGTTCTTCGAAAGTGGCCTTGCTCTACTGCCCCATCTCCCCACGTGTCTGCATGTGCATCTTTTTCTACTCCCATCAGCTCTTCCAAAGCCACCTTACGTTTTAGTATTATTAGAGGTAAAGCTATTTCATGCATTCGAATCTAGGACTTGCTTCAAACAACGCAGAAAGGGGGGAAAGTTGTAGCATGAATCTAGGACTTGATTCAAAGAGGAAATAATATGGTGAAAGTAGTAGAGACCGGATACCCAACCGGTCTCTTGGTTGAAAAGGAAAATATTGGGAAAACACAATACAAACTGGATAAGGAACAGATCTATTATTGGTTGAAAAAAGGATAGAAAGTGGCGGCTGGTGGACAAGTCAACAGAGTATGTCCAGGATTAAATTTGTTTCCATCACATAGTAAAAGGTCTCCAGGATTAGAATTGCTGCCCTCACATAGTAAAAGGTCTCCAGGATTAGATTTGTTGCCCTCACATTGTAAAATGTCTCCAGGATTAGATTTGCTCACCTCACATAGTAAAAGGTCTACAGGATTAGATTTTCTGCCCTCACATAGTAAAAGGTCTCCAGGATTAGATTTGCTGCCCTCACATAGTAAAAGGTCTCCATGATTAGATTTGCTGCCCTCACAGAGCATGAACAAACTCGACATCACCACTTTATGCCTTCTTGTAGGTACATTGTGCTAATGCGTCGCATGTCCTTATACCAACCTTTTGATGTTGTTAATGTAATGTAAAATGAAGCGATCACACTGTTACCTTAGGGACATGTCTAACCAGTGTTATTGTTAATCTAATGCCTCTAGTGATATGATGCAATTAAACTGTATTACAAATGCTACTCCTGCCGTTTTCCCCAGTATGATAAGTAAGTTGCTCCTTCACGCTGCTGAGTGTCCTGGTGTCCCCATGGTCCCATGCCCTTAAACCAACTCTTTAGATGTTGTTGATTTACTGTATCTGGTAAACAAGCAATGCCACTGAGGGAGTCCTAGATTAGGGGGTCTCCGGACAGCCGGACTATATCCTTTGGCCGGACTGTTGGACTATGAAGATACAAGATTGAAGACTTCGTCCCGTGTCTGGATGGGACTCTACTTGGCGTGGAAGGCAAGCTAGGCAATACGGATATGTATATTTCCTCCTTTTTAACCGACCTTGTGTAACCCTAGCCCCCTCCGGTGTCTATATAAACCAGAGGGTTTTAGTCCGTAGGACAACGTACAATCATACCACAGGCTAGCTTCTAGGGTTTAGCCTCTCCGATCTCGTGGTAGATCAACTCTTGTAATACCCATATTATCAAGTATAATCAAGCAGGACGTAGGGTTTTACCTCCATCAAGAGGGCCCGAACCTGGGTGAAACATCATGTCCCCTGCCTCCTGTTACCATCCGCCTTAGACGCACAGTTTGGGACCGCCTACCCGAGATCCACCGGTTTTGACACCGACATTGGTGCTTTCATTGAGAGTTCCTCTGTGTCGTTGCCGTTAGGATTGATGGCTCCTTCGATCATCGATAGCGATGCAGTCCAGGGTGAGACTTTCCTCCCCGAATAGATCTTTGTATTCGGCGGCTTCGCACTGCGGGCCAACTCACTTGGTCATCTGGAGCAGATCGAGAGTTACACCCCTGGCCATCAGGTCAGGTTTGGAAGCTTAAATTACACGGCCGATATCCGCGGAGACTTGATCTTCGACGGATTTGAGCCCCTGCTTAGTGCGCCACGCGGTCACGATGAGCATGATTTAGCTCTACCATCGGACAGTGTCCAGGAGATCATGCCGGCAACCGCTCCGGTGCGGTGGACCATGATGGCGGTCAAGGAGATCTGGAGCGGTGGACAAGCCAGTCGCTAAAGCAGCTCCGGTGAAGTGGTGAGTTGGCAGTTGGGGGTTCCAAGGTGCGGAAGGTTGATCCAGCGGGGTCTGAGGTCCACCGCTCCAGCGGAGGACTAGATTCGGCGGCTTGCCGTGGTTGGGGGTCGGGGTGGGGAAGGGGAGGGGCTTTGGGGAAGAATGTTGGGGGCAAAGAGGGGAAAACAATGGAGTTACCAAAGCAGCCCTTTTCCGTTCATGTGGCAGGGGTAAAACAGGAATACCATAGGGCTAAACTTTCGGGCGCGTGATATTTCGATGTGAGCGGGAAGTTTGAAAGCTTTTGGCGCCTAAAATTATAAGTATTCTGCTCTCGTACGGCTGACTATGATATCATGGCCGACAATTTGTTTGTTTTGCACGCAAAAAATGTGCAAGTTTTGAAAATCAATGTCTCCAGCTCGAAACTTAGATTGTCCATTCAATTCAAATATGGATCATTGAGCTAGTACAAGCAAATACCATCATACGGTCCAATTCAAATGAAATTCCAAATGTGTTTATCCTAAATATGATGACAAAAGCAAAAATGTGTATGTGTATGAATAAAGTGGATGATTATAAAGTTTGAACATGCCCGTATGTGTATATCTCTAGGTTTGATATATGAATTTGAAATCATGAAATCCTGGCTTAAAAAATGTACCTCCGTTTAAATGAATTACAAAAGCTAATGATGGAGTCGAATTCCAAAATTCCAATCTTAGGTTTGTAATTCTGGTACATCAAGGTATATCATGCATGTTCAAAAGTATCGTTATCTCATAGTACAAACTGTGAAACAAATTGACCAACTATGAGTGCACAATATCTCAATTACGCTAAAGTCCCTCAAATATAGACACCTCACTCTTTATCTGAAGTCAACCCCCCCACCACACACACACACAGAGAGAAGTCGTTCTCTCCCCCAAACACCAACACACGAGCACATTAACACCCCTCTCTCTTGTAAAGTCCGGACCCCAACATAGATCTCTATCACTTTGTCTCTCGGGCATGCACACATCTCTTCCCTCGCTCTCTAGGTCTCCCGCTATCTCTCTTACCCAAGCACACGCACTATGTAGAGTGTATATTTCCCATACACACAAAATGTCACCCCCAAACATCTATCTTCCTAGTTATGTGGTTCTCGCGCACTCACCTCACACACCACCCCCACTGCAAACAAGCACACTTTGTCTCCTTGTGCACCACTCTCCTCTTTCTATCTCTCCCACATGCGGACCCGCCCCAGCTCTTTCCCCGTATAATATATGTCGTGACTCTTTGCATAGCTCTAATGTATAATCGTTCTCGATTTCGCACATTGTTCTCTACACCATCTATTCTAGATCTCTCATGAAGTCCCTATCACACACACGATGACTTGCTTCCCTTGCGTCTCCGCTCATAGGCCAATTTCGGACAACATCAACATTGTCTCCCTATCTATACGCCATTTATGGACAAAAACAACCCCTCTCGCCCCCTCTCTTCCTCTCACTCTCTCTCTCCGTCGCTATCTCTCTCTTTCTCTCGCTCTCACACCCCTCTCCCACACACACACTCGATGTCTCTTCCAAATAGTCTGCTCCCCCCGCCCGCACCCGTGATATCTCGCTACTACACATGTCACACCATCCCCCTTCCCTTATACTAGGTTTACATCATCAGTGGTCTCTCTACTCCACATACACTCTCTGCCTCTCACACACAAACGCGTGCACAAACACACACAGACACGCACAAACACCCATTTACCTGGATCCTCATCTCTCCTCATGTCCGCATGTGTATCTCACACACTCACTCTCTAATTATGTATATGTGTCTCCACGTTACACAACACAAATACCCATGTACATGTCTCTCTCTATCCTCCACACACATAGACACAAAGAATCTGTTATCATTGCCTCAGTCTCTAACATATCACACATGCACACGCACACACACTCTCTCTCTCTCTCGCAAGCACGCTCAACAAGGGTTTCCCCGTGAATAACTTACCATCTATTCATGAACAGTCGTGGCAGTACGGCGAACACGAGATGTGAAAAAGAATAAATCTACATGTGCTTAGACCACTTAGTATGACTACTAGGACTAGAGCAAGCCAAAAAGTGCGCCGCCGTCACCCCCTCCTTGTCAGTGACGGGAAAATCTTCGTCTTACACAGTCGAGAAGTCATTGTGCTAAGGCCCCACATGTCGAGGCGTTGAATAGAATGTAGATGCTACTTTACGGAAGTAAGTATCAATAATACGTTTGTATCTCCATACTTATATTTCTTCTCTTATAAAAAAACGAGTTGGTGAGGATGGTACGTGTGCCATCTTGCAATATAGACCGTCTGATCTATATCTGACAGATGGAAATTAAACTAAAAGATACCCGCAGCCCTCTCCACATTTGCAGACAAGGCCTTCCCTCGTTCATCCTTATCTCCAACAAACCTCATTGTTGAGCAATTAATAAAGGAAGCCTCTGGAACAAACTAGCCTGGTGGCCGCTGCCGGCGTCGTCAATCCCCATGCCTCCGCTCAGTCCGACCACCGACCACCACCACACCCCACTCCTCTTCACCTTATCTCATATTTCTCGAGATATCATTAGTTTTTACACATGGGATTACTCCGGCAAGGGTCAATCACAACAAGTGTTTTATAAAAAATGCGTCTTGATGTTCCGTGCAATGCACGGATCTTGCTAGTACTCCTACACAAGACTAAGTTGGTGATGCTGGTGTGTCTGCCATCCGTCGTTTCTGACCATTAGATCTACATCTAACGATTGTGAGGTAAGTTGTTGCCTTTTCTCACCAACATCCCACTTGTCTACCAATTTGCAGAAAAACCCATAATTAGTATCTTAAAACTAACCACATCCCTCCCTGACCTCACCAAAACAGCCCAAGGAATATATTCTAATTGAAACATAATATATCTCTAGTGACATATGTATATCAAAATTAGAGTGTTTTGTACCAAGTTTGTGAATAAGTATTATTCTAATTGTGATTCGTTGCAACGGACATGAACATTGCTAGTATTTCCAACCATGCATTTCTTTTCCTAGTATTCCATAGTTTCGAGTTTTCCATCAAGATATTAGTCAGTCATGGTTGATATTTACTTTCAATCATGTACACATATGCACTATGTAACTAGCCTTGCTTATTGGCTTCCAAAGCTTAACTTTCACTCCTACTTACAATATGTAGAGTATTTAACAAAAAACTACCACTTTCAACCAGCCCTAGGAGGAATCTATTGTACAAAAAATAGCAAAAACATTCCCAAAATTTCTTAATCCACGCCAAAAACTACCTAGTACTCCTACCGATTAGGTTCGTTTTAACCCATTTAGGACAGGGTTGGCCCACGTGTCTGTGCTGATGAGGCAGCTTAAACCAACACATTTTGTTTGACCGTTGACACGAGGGACCCACACCTAACCTTCTATCCTGTTATTCCCCCTCAAATCATTATTTTTCCTGAACATTACTTCAAACAGTACTGATGTGTGTTCGTCGGTGGTGCTGGTGATGAGCGAGTTGGCCGCCGCTTCGCCGGACGGGCCGGACGCCGCGCTGGCCTCCGCACGGGATGGCAGGCTGGCCCGAGCGTGACTCACGAGCGAGCAAGCCGCCGCGATCTCCTTCGCTCGAGCCAGATGGCTGGCCTTAGCGCGGCGCGCGTGAGCAAGCCGCCGCGCTGCCGTGCCAATCTAGCTAGCAAACCTTGCAGACAAGCAGCTGGACGGAGCTATCTTGGCTAGCTAGCAGCCACGAGCGCCGAACGGAGCTGGCATCCAGGTTGCCGCAACATGGGCTCCGCACCGCTGGCGGTTTTGACCTCGCCTTCTGCCGGCAGCAGTAGCTGCATCCATGGCCGAGGATGACTAGGTGGACGGGCCGGATGTAGGAGGTCACTCGAGGATTTTTGTTGGTAAGAGGAGTATAATGGTTGATAAGGTAGTCTTATCTTAAGTCTGCCACGTATGCAAGTGGTAGTAGTTTCTTGGCATTTTAGTGGTTTCTTGCATTATTAGAGCAAGTACAATAGAGCTGAGTCAGCGGGCTATAAGAAATAAACTACTACTACATGTTGGCTATAAGATGGGTTGTAGATGACATGGCACTGGCTTATAGCCAGCAGCTGGCTATACTATTAACCATGCTCTTAGGGGTTTCTTGTAAGGAACAATGTACGTACTACTAGCGACAAAAGGCGATTCTAGGTTGCGTTGTACTCCAACGAGTACTAGTAGTGGTCGCGGGAGTGTATACCTCATTTTGTGGGTTTGATCCCGGCCGAACGCACGGCGGCCTTTTAAAAAAAGTATACTATCTAGATACATCGCAGAAATGGATGTATCTAGAACTAAAATACATCTAGATACATCCATACCTGTGACAAGTAATTCGGACGGAGGGAGTACTACACTTCGCTGCGAGCCAATATTTTACACGGGTAGTTTGAGTTTTGAAGTCAAACGGACGTGCGGCCCCACAATCTGGGTGCACTGGAGTCTGGACAGTCTAGCCACGTGAACGGGTTTTCCTTCCCAGCATCCCGTGGCTCACGTGCTCACCCTAGCCGCACCTCGCTTGCAGCTTCCAGCTAGTAGCATATTTAAACTAGCGCCTCCCAATTAAGCCCGAGGAGCCGAAAAAGCCTGTCGGGGCATTGGGAACTGTGCAATATGGCTCTATACGTAAAGTGCTCTACTACTACTCTGTAGCTTGTGGCGTTGCATGTATGGACTTCACTCCATTATCGGCTCTACTATAAAAGAAATTCCTATTGACGTGTTTTTTTGAAACGGAGGCAAAAGCTTTGCTTCATCTCATTCATAAAGAAGGAACTACTAACAAAGTTCGACGAGATCCATTACACCTCCACAAATGGAAGCGAAAAGCCTAGTCTCGCTGTATCAAATAACTCAAATGTTCTGCCCCCGCAGTAACCATCGCTGATAAACAGGCTGCTAGTGTGCGCGTGAGAGGAGCGGCTGAGTAGGCCAGCTACGTGAGAGGAGCGGCTGAATAGAGCACCGGGAGTACCCACTAGGCCACTACGCAGGTGTACTTCCCCTGCATTGATAGTACAGCGATGGTTCTAGAGAACAGTAGTACCCTCCACTTCCAAGTGTAGCTCCTTGGCCCTGAGATTCAAGAGTTCAAAACTGGTGCACTATACAAGACTAGACTAGAAGTACAGTACTCCCTCCTTTCCGGTTTATAGGGCTCATCTCATAATTTTAGTTTTTCCATTTTATAAGGCTCAATTTGGTTTTTTCCCATCACATGTTCAGATTCCAAGGTGCATTAAATCATTGCATGCAAGTATTAAGAGAAAATTGACCAATGAATGTAATTTATGCATGCATGCATTGCAATTAATGCGTTGGTAAACATACCTTTTTGAGGAAAACAAGAGCATTAATTGGGTGCTTTTTTGAGGAGTAGTTGAGAAAAGTAGTACTAGTACTACTACAGTACGAGTACGTACTCCTCCGTCACATAATGTACGACGTTTTTTGACACTAGTTGGCGTGTACAAAAAATGGCAAAAACATACCCAAAATTTCTTAATCCATGCCAAAAACTACTACCTAGTGCCAAAAATTTCTTACTAGTGCTATTATTTACACTATAATGCAATCCCATAACGTTCCATAATGATAGTACTAGTACTCCATGGTACCAAAAACTACTACCTAATGCCAAAAATTTCTTACTAGTGCTATTATTTAGAGTAGTAAATAATAGCCTCACCCCTTCGCTGAGGAACGATCTACAGTTGGAAGGGACGAGGCCCTGCGGTTACTATGCTCTTATCTCCTCCTCGCCAGTTCCCCTCCCCCCGAAGAGAAGGCAGTTTGTCGCTGCTCCCATGGATTCGCCAGGCGGTTCTCCTCCTCGTCGGGGCTGGGAGACCTTGGACGATGATTCTCTGGGAGAAATCGCATGCCGCTCCGACGTCCTCACCGCCGCAAGACTCGATGCTTCCTGCACCAACTTTTTCAAGACGCTGCTTAAACAGGCTTGGGGAAAGGCCATGCTTGTTGGTCTTCCATGCATCCTCGAGGAGAAGGTTATTCTATGGGACAATTCTTCAAACAGTCCACCTCTCCCTGGCCATGGTTGCACGTTGACTCCGCTAGAGTTGACGACGTTGAGAGGTAGTCGGATTTTGTCCAATGAGCAGGTCAGTAACGGAGTTTGATCATGTAGTATTTAGTTATTCCATTTACATCCCGTAATTTCTCCGCTGCCCATCGTCTTATATATAGGTCTGGGTCAGTGCCAACGAAGATTGGCTTGCATACCTCCGGCCGGATACCACCATGATTTTGCACAACATCCACAACAGTGTGGCCGTTCCGGTAGACCCCTTCTCCACCATTGGGATCGGCCTTCCGGACTGGCTGGGCAAGAATACGTATGATGATGCCTACATGAGATTGAAGAAGATAGAAATTGTGGACCCACCGACAAAGCGACGCGGCTACGACGATTACTATCTCATCGCGGTGTTCGACATAAGGATTGCCATCAATGCAGGAGGCAGTAACGGCAGAGGCTGGCGCATGTTGGCGGCGGCAGATTTGTACCCCTACACGTTCGAAGACGCAGTGCACCATCTAGGCCGTATCTTCGCGGTGACAAGCCAGGGGACTTGTTTCATCTGGTTGAAATCCTACGGTACAGGAGATTACAAACAGAATGCACAAACCATCATTTGCATCCCTAACGGTACTCCATTATTTTGCAGGGACCAGTCATCCCCCGATCAAAATAAGATCGCCGATCCTAGATGTGCATTTGCATCTGCGATTTGGTCTAACCTGGAACCTTGTAGCTGACTTTGGCATATTGGGATCAACTATCTTAGCAGTCATTATCCATGGTACCACTGATGTGCAACATGGTCACATAATCTACCACGATCGGACCGTCACCATCTACCCAGGCCATTTTTTAACCCTCTCGCCTTCTCTTTCATTGTTGTACTAGTAGTATACTTTGTAGTACTAGTAGGAGTACTTTTTACCTTGGAGGACGCGTATAGCTAGCTAGGCCCTTGAAGACTTGAACCCACTAGCTGCCACCATTTTTGTTTTTCCATGTCTTACTATCTCATCCATGTAGCCAAGAGTGGCTATATATAATAAGTCGGTTATTTTACTTCCTCTATACTGGAGTATTACTATTTGCTGCATAGTATTACTGACCGCCACATTTGAGCACAACATTATTATGCATGGACCTTGACTATGTACGTCACCATGTGTCCAGATCTGGGATGCCGCGTGTACCAGATGAACGGTGCCGAGTTCGACCCCCGTGATGCTACGTGTGTGCCGAGGAACACTCTTGGAGAGTACTCGCTTTTCATTGGGGACAGCTACCCCATTGTGAAGCGGATGCCACCTTCCATGCACGACACGGAAGGCCTACTGTTCATGAAGCATGGTTGTGTCTTCAGTGTGCACCGCCGGATGAACGACATGCTGGGACACGCTATCCCTGATTTATGCCGCTTCAGCTTGGATGAGTCTCCATCGTGTGGAACCGGACTAGAAAGCTGCGACAATGATTCCCGTTGCCCATCGCTATGGATCTTGCCATCCATGAAGAACGCCTGGGACTGGAACCTGGAGGAGGACATGTAGCCCATCTATAACGTGTAAGTGGAGTACGGTAATTGTGAACGGTAGCGCTGTGAATATATGTAGACTAGTCGTGCACAAATTTATCACATGAGTTGGATATGAACTTGTGTGGCATACTTGCATTTGTCCTTTAGAATTTATTACTAGTAAATGTATTATGTCTACGTGCAACTTGCGTGGTTGTTGCATGGGCTCCAACACGCTCTTTGAGAAAAAAAGGTGGCACAGCTTTGGATATACGTGACGTGGCGGCATCATACAGTAGCATCGTTCGCTATAGTTGTACTAGTACACTCCTACTAGGACGACAACTCCTATAAAACCTTGCGCTTGGCTCTTTGCCTCTTCGGGAGGTTCAACAGTTCGTACTCGTGTGAACCTTGCACTTGGCTCTTTGCCTCTTCGGAAGGTCCAACAATGATGATACTACAGTACAATATGCTTCTGGCAATCTGACACCGATTGAACTGCTGCACGTCCACCGCGAGGGCGAGGGCGAGGGAGAGGGAGAGGGCGCTGTAGTCAAAACCCTCTCCTCGTCCTGCGAACCACCGCGCGCGTGGGCGAGGGAGAGGCATAGTAAGCAAGCTTCTCCTCATTCGGCGAGTTGACGGGACACATCAAAGAAGTACTAGTACTAGTAGTAGTAGTCCATACTGCATCCTTTCCGATTAATAGGGCTTAATTTGAAACGAGAAAAATACACTGGCGGTCAACGTATGTAACAGTACGCTCTTTACGGTCACTCTATATAGTTTTGCGGCGATTATGCGATCACTAGCTCATCATAGAGCAGCGTACGTATTGCACCCTACTGACCGGCCACATAGTCGATGTGGCACTTTGTTGACTGGTTAAATTGTCACCTAGTTTCTGGGTCCCACCTATTAGTTTGCAGAGCAAAGAAATCAGTTAAACAAAACTTTATGCAGGCGCGACACGAGTCCAACCCTTGCGCGCGAACCGCCTGGTTGTGTATGTGAGTTCATGCACGTGTCCTCCCTCGGTCTTCCAACAAAGAGTGTACTACATGATGTACATCTACACTTCCAATGCATTTAGCCTTTAATCTACTAAATCGATATTGATTGACTAATGCACCAACTTGTGCTGTAGGTATAGGCTACATGTCTATCCTTAATTACAACATGCAACGGCCTTCATTTAATCTTCTTATCTCAATGGTCGCATGCACACATAAGTCTGCTACTTTTGGGCGTTAATTATGCCCTGGTGAATGTGTAAATCTCTAAATGTACAGTCTTTCACGGACGTAGGGAGTAGGTTGAGCACTTGAGCGTGAGCGTTTGTGTTGCGTTGTGTGCTGTGTGCCGCATGGGTGCGTGAGTGTTGCGTGCGTCCATGTGTACGTGTGAGTGTTGCATGTTGCATGCATGCATGCATGCATGGGGCTTACTCCCTCCCATTGACATGTTCATATTTCAAGCTTCCTTTGTTCCCTCCATATGGTGATACTCCCTCTGTTCCCAAATATAGTACAAAGTTGAGTCATCTATTTTGGAACGGAGGGAGTAGTACGGAGTAAAAGCCTCCCTCTGTTCTCAAATACGGAGTATTTGTCTTTCTACAGATTTCAACAAGTGACTAGGTACGGAGCAAAATGAGTGAAGTGAGCGTAGAGGCATAGGGATACTGTAGAAAGGAAGTCCTCGTGATCCATTTATTCCCCATCTCAGTCAGAGAGAAATATTCAACTAGTCTTCGCAGTGAAGTGACAATACACGCTGCAGCAGATGGGACACGTAATTAATAAGCTGAACCAGCGTGTTGGTGTTACTAAATTAGCCTTACCCAGTACTGCCATCATGTTTCCCAGTAGAGCACGCTTCCGCAAATACGCCTACGCACCTCTGTCCTCCATTAACTGACATATGGGCCCTGTTGTGGTAGATCCACATGTCATCGGTGTAACTATTTACACTCCGAATGACGGTATATCCTGGCAGTAGTACTAGTAGAATTGAGATTGAATGCACTTTCTTCCCCGTCTTCCACTCTTCTTCCTCCTCTCTTCCACATTGTCGGCCGCACACCATTTACCCCCACTCACTGCCCGCCCGCCCACGCCATCTTCCTTGGTAGCTCGCGCGTACCATATCCCCCCGCTCACTGCTCGGCCACATGAGGAGAAGCTTCTTTGCTCGCCCGCCCGAATCCACTTCCCCGCTGGCTCGCAGGCACCGAAAACCCCAATGGCAGAACCGACTGACACGCAGAGCCGCGATTGGAATTCCCTCCCCGATGTTCTCTTGGAGCAGATCTATAGTCGTATGGACCTACTCAGCACCGTCCGTCTGGCCGCATGCTCGGTGTCTTTGTACCGTCTACTCGTCTGCAACCGGCCGGCTCTTTTCAAGACACCATGCTTGCTGATGCCCGATCCTCGCAGGTGGCCCAGACACCGACTTGACGATCCTACGGAGGTTGCCGTGGTGCCCCTCGACATGCTACCACTACCCGTCCACCTGCCCTTCATGCGCGGCCACTACTGGGCGGGCATGAAGGCCAACTGGGTCATCCTCATCCACCAATCTGGTAGTCCATGGCGTCTCGTGGATATCTACACCCAGCGAGAGATCACCCTTCCATCTTTGGATACCGCCTCCATCGAGCCTCGCGGCCTGCCGGACACTCTTGCCTACTACGCACGAGACGCGTCAAGCTTTTGGCTCGACCTCTGTTTGCAGAAAGTTGTAATCTGCGAAGTGCCCACACCATCAGAAGACAACATGGATTACAAGCTCATTGCCTTGTTCAACAAGGGATCAGTCTATCTGGAATCCGGTCGCCATACATGGTTATGGCTCATCATCAATCCTGTTGAGGAAACATTTCTGTCTGATGCTATAGTGCATGATGGCATTGTTAACGCGGTCGACGCACAGATTGGCTACCTATACTGGTGGAATCTATCGTCGTGTAATTGTTGTATCTCATCTCATCTATACCTTATGAATACGACTGCCTGTTCATTTGTTACAAATTTAGAATGCATAGCATGTCTATAACCACATCATTGCTATATGTTCCTCTCATTTCCTAGATTTTTATGACCACACATGTTATAAATAGAGTTGATATGAGAATAATTGGCATCTAATGATTGTTAGAATACATATTATGAGCATAACATCATGATTGCTATATGTTACTCTCGTTTACAAGATTTTTATAACAACACATGTTATTGCTTAGAGTTGATATGAGAACAGTAGTAGTAAGTGCTATGGTAGAATATGAGTAGGCGCTGTCATAGCTGTTTTCCTCTCATTGTTACATGATGTTTGAACCATGACATATTGCTAGAATATGAAAGCCATTGGCTTATTTTTTTTTAACTTGGGGTATGATTATGACCATGGCATTGCAATTCTCTGTCTATGATATGTGTCACTGTTATAATAATCTTAATTCCACACATACTCTGAACATGATTGTTTATTTTTGTCCTTTTGGTCTCCAATTTGAATTGTTGTAGCAGACGCAAATGCGCTGGCCTTCATGCTTCCAGGACCTGGAATCATACCAGCCGATGGGTGGTGGTTTATCGCTCGTTCAGCTGACGATGGTCATTTGATGCTCATTCGCACGTACCAAATTGACCAAACCATTACATCAAACCACATGCAGTATAATGCGTGGGGCGTTCGTGACATTGATGGCTATGGCTGCTTCGTGTTCGAGAAAGATCCCAGCTCCGTTGGGCCAGGTGTATTCAACTGGAGGCGGGTTTACAGCCTCGGCAACCACTCCTTGTTCCTTGGGCTCAATTATCCGATCATCCAACCAATCATCGATCATATCACCGGCGATGATTACTGTGCTATGCAACTTCCATTCGCGAGGGGGGCTGTGTTTACACATCATACTATGGGTTTCATGAATCACCCTATCCAGAGATTCATCGACACAGCTCGTTGCCAGATAATCTTCAGTGTGTGAAAGGCATCAAGCTTCCATGCAATGGATGGCTTTTGCAAACCCGACATGCGGCGATGTGGTTCATGCCAACAGAAAATATGCACAACTTGATTCGTACTGATATGTAGACTGAGCCATGTATCCTTCTGCTGTAGCATGACCCTCTTTTGTTGGATATTATGTACTTTTGTTAGTTTGAAGCACTCCTCTGGTTTGAAGGATAGATACCTTCCTGGGATCAAGTGCATCCTAACTCACCTGCGTAGGATGACCTGATAATGATGATGGAGATGCTGTGCAGAAGCCATATATATATATATACATAAACACTATTCTGATCACGGGATCAGAATAATATTCTGATCACAACATGAACTTCCCGAGTAACGTGCCTGACCTTCCCCGAGCACTAGGTTGAACTTCAGCTAAAAGGTGTCCAAATGGGGCTTGCGATATACCGTTGGATAGCTATGGACATCAGTATCATGACCCAAGTTAAATTTTTGGCAAAATGTAAGCGGTTTAAAAGCAGTTTTGAAAACCATTTTTTCTTCATATAAAAACGTGAATCGTATTTTCGATCGCATTTTAAAACTGTTTATCGGAATGAGGCAAATAATATGGCGTTGGAAAGCTGCTGCAAAACCGCTCCTTCCACATGTTGAAAGTTTTCTCTAATTCCCTACGGTTAAAGAGTAATTCAGAAATCGTAAAATTTCACAAACCGAACACCCGAGTTCGTATTTTTGATGCCATTTCTAAATGGCTAATCCAATTGAGGAAAATAATATGGCATTGGAAATCTTATGAAAATGTGCTACTTTTTTATGTTAAAAGTTTTTTCTAATTTTGAATGGTTTAAAAGTAATTTAGAAAACGGTACAAGTTTCACCAAGTTCGTATTTTCGAGCTAATTTTTTAACCGTACGTCCAAATGCAGCAAATGATATGGCGTTGGAAAGCTTGAAGAAATGCGAAACTTTTTGTAGATATTGTTTCTCCTAATTCATTACGGTTTTATGTCAGTTTTGAAAATGGTTAAAAACGTATTTTTACCATAATTTCTACAAACTTTATCGGAATGGGGCAAATAATATACCGCTGAAAAGCTATGGAAAATGCGAAACTTTTTCATGTTGATTGTTTTCTCTGATTCCTGACCGTTTTCAAGTAATTTTGAAAATGACGAGATCATTCGTTCTGTCTTTATGGCAAAACAGATTCTTCGAAAATGCACCGCGTGAAGAACCTGAACTTCTCGGCATGTCTACTCGAACTTCACTCTGTTTTTTGCGTGTTTTTTTGCTCGTAGCTCTCCATCCACTGCTCGTAGCTCTCCATCCACTCACCGGAATTGAGCAAGTGATATACCAGTGGAAAGCTGCTGTAAACACGCAACTTTCCCGTGTTGATCATTTTTTCATACTCGCGACGATTTTAAAAGTTTTTCATCTGATATTCATTCAGTGAACTTCCTGTTGTTTTTACGTTGAACTTCTGTGACGTATTTTTCATTTGTAATTTTCTCATCCATTCGTCATGTTTTACACAAATGGTATTTCTTTTGTATAAACCTCTCTCACAATATTTTTTAAAATTTCTCCGACGGAGGACTTGCACTTATATCAACAAACTTTTAGTCTTTGCTTTTTTATTCTTTTTAATAAAAAATGCGCACCGTGTAGTACGTGAACTTCTGGCAGTTATCAATCTGATCTTCTCTCGGATACATGAAAATATATGAGTTTTTTATGAATTTTTAATCTGATTTTCTTAATCCTTTTTTATGAAATTTTGAAGCACTCTATTATTAAAAGTTGAACTTCTTTGTTATTTAATTTTTGAACTTCTTGTTTCCATTCTTTAATAATGAGGAAAATCTAAGTTTTCTTTAATAACAAGAATTTTTGAACTTCCGAGAGAAGAGCACTTAAACTTTGCCTTTTTATTCTTTTTTTCTCATACGAAATGCACAGCATGCAATACGTGAACTTCCGACATTTATCAATTTGGACTTCTCTCTATTTCGGTTTTAAAAAACAAGAAAATTCTTTTAGAACTTTTTTTAGTTTTTCCTTTTTTTTAATTTGAACTTCTTCATTTTATTATTTAGTAACGACAAAACATCTAAGTTTTTTTTACCTTTGATTTCTTTTACTTTGAACTTCTTAGAAAAATATGGTTTTACATAAGCAAACAATTTTTTAGGTTTTTAAATTTGAACTTCTAGTTTTTATACCTTCTTGGTTATTTGAAATTGAACTTCTAGGGTTGTCAAATTTGAACTTCTACATTTTTTGACCTTCTCGGTTATTTTAAATATTAATGTGACATATTTTCGTTTGTAATTTTCTCATCCATTCGTCAGTGTTACACAAATGATATTCCTTTTGTACAAACCTCTCTCACAATTCTTTTTTAATTTTCTACGACCGAGGACTTGAAGTTACACAAATGATATTCCTGCCGTTTTAGAAAATGACGAGATCATGATTTCTGCCTTCATCGCGAATGGAAATGCACTTCGTGAAGTAGTTGAACTTCTGGGGCATGTATGTTTTAACTTCACTCTGTGTTTGACGTGCTCTTTTTTGACGTGCTGTTTTGTGCACTGCGTGAAGTAGTTGATCTTCTGGGGCATGTCTGTTTGAACTTCACTCTGTTTCACTTTATTGTCTTTTTCTTATAGGAAACACACACCATGCAGTATGTGAACTTCCGCTTGTTATTACTTTGAAATTCTCTCTGGTTTGAGACAATTATTTTAAAACAAAAAAAACAACATCTTTTTTATGTATTTTGGATATCTAAGTACACGGTGAACCTCCCTCAGAACTTTTCCTCGCCGAACACTTGAACTTCTAATAACCATTTTTTCACTAAAATAAACTCTTTTTAGGTGTACCATTTGTTTTAATTTGAGAACCTTGGGATTTATAAATATCGATCCACTTCATTATTTTAGTTTGAACTTCTAGTTTTTTAAAGCAGGGAAATTTCATTTAAACTTTTTTAGGTGCACCATTTATTTTAATTTGAACTTCTTCTTTTTATTCTTTAGTAACGGAAACAATTTGATATCTTTTTTCATTTCATTGGTTGGATGTAAATGATATGGCGTTGGAAAGCTTATGAAAAATTTGATACCCTTTTTCATTTCTACCAGAGGGTCTCTAATTTACTTCAAAACGGTAGTATAAATTTTGAACCGCTTTATATTTTTAATTTGGCCTCCTTGGTTTACTCTTTAGTAACGGGGAAAATCCTAATGTAGTAATAAACATCGAACCGCTTCGTTATTTAAATGTGAACTTCTAGTTATTATTTAGAAACGAGGAAAATTTGTTTTCCAAAAAGGAAAAAAAAACCATGGTATACCTTCAGAAACCTGCTGAAAAGATATACCTTTTTTCTTGTGAATCATTTTTCTCAAATTTGCCATGGTTTAAAAGATTTTTTAATACGTAAAAACTTGATTCCAACGATATACACCATACATTTGAATCTTTTATCCGAATAGAGCATATGATATACTATTGAAAAGCTTATGAAAGAATAACTTTTTCATGTAGACATTTTGTTAAATTCGTTGTTGTTTATAAGCAGTTATAAAAATGCGACATCTTTTTTGTTTTCTTTTTTGAACACGTAAGTCTTAGGTTTTTGCAAATTTTGAACTTCGTACTTATTTTAAATTTGATCTTCTAGGTTTCTTTAGAAATGGAAAAGTACGTTTGTATAAAATGTTTGAACTTCCCTTTTTATGTAATATGAGCTTCTTTGTTTTGTAATAAATATTTGAATTTCTCCATTATTTAAATTTGAAACCTCTGTTTTTCTAAAACAAGAAAAATCCATTTTTTTAAAAACTTTGCTTAAACTACAACCTAGTACAAGCCCCATTAGCGCCACATCACACAACTTCTTCTTCTTCAACTGCTGAGTAAATTTCTTAGCTTTTTTATTTGTATATAGTAAATTGTACACATATTACTGAACGGACAAAATTAATGTAATTAAACCGCCTCACAAATGAAACTTAAGTCGGATGCTCAAACATACAGAAACAATCAACAATTTTAGACAGTGACGTAAACCTTTAAACAGAGCAAAAATTTGATTGGTGGACTTGGACAAAGCGATGCTCTTTTTACCCTCGGTGGGTGTTCTCTATATAAAACCAACAGGGATCTTATCCTTTTGAGCAGTGAACTTGCGATCTCCAACTCACCATTTTCTTTTCTGTCTTCTTCCTAGTGTGCCCATATCCCAAGATCTACTAGTGCTAGCAAGCCACACGTCAGTAGTTTGGCCTTCAGAGTAGATTTTTGGCTACAGTGCACTGAAAAAGCTCTCCGCATGTACTAAAAAATATCTTTGAACCCTCGTTTCCCCATTATCTCTTAATTGCATTCCGCCTATTCCTCTGATTTCCTGTCCAAAATAGGATGAGCTGTTTCGTCATGGTCGTGCCTGAAACACAAGGCTCGATATAAGCACCCAAGAAGAATTAGCACTCCATGGCGTCGATTCATTTTGGAGAAGAAAACTCATGTTTTCCCATATTGAAGGACCAGTGAAAATGAACCAATATATCAGAACATCAACTTTTTTGCACCTGCAAGTACGTCTGAACTTCAGACAAGAAAATCACTTAGAAAATGGACCTTGGGGGGCGCTGATGTGCTGGGCAGCCACATGCCATAGCTGCCGGGCGGGGGAGTTGGATCTGTACGCCTCATGCAGCCTGTACACGAGAAAATGGTCAAGGGCAGCTTCCTTATCCATTGCCGAACCTGCAAGTCGATGGAGGAGTCCTCCAGGCATCTCACTGATGGATGACCATGAGAGGCAGCTCGAACTTTTTAGTTCATGCATTTGAACGAGCTCGGGCTGCTGAATCGAACTTCCTGTAGCATCACAGAGACGAACAAGGGCTGTGAGACTAGGCACCAGTGGCGCGCCCACATCATGTACTTGCCCGGCTCCGTTGCGTCGTCGTCGGCGACATCCTCTGTGCCGCTCTCACTCTCACGACAGGACATAGTCTTGTCCCGCTAGCCGGACGAGCAGGACGACACGGGAGCAAGTGAGGTTCTGGGTGGGTACGCGCGGCGGCGCATGGGAGGAGCGGGAGGGGTTGAAGTCCAAATCCACCTCGCCCTGAAGGAAGGGGCCAGCCTTGCGCCGGAAGGAGGCGAGGGCGACGGCGTGCTAGGAGGAGGTGGGGGCGGCGGCCTTGCACCAGAAGAAGGCGACGGCGTGCTAGGAGGAGGTGGGGGCGGTGGCCTTGCACCGGAAGAAGGCGGGGCGGTGGCGCGCCTGGAGGAGGCGGGGCCGCGGCGCGTCGGGAGGTGGCGGGGCCGGCGGTGCGCCCGCGCGCCCGAAAGGAGGAGGGCCCGGGGGCGCGTCGGAGCAGGGTGGGCGGCGGCCGGACGTGGTTGGCGGGTTGGGGGAGGTCGAGGGGGAAGATGGCGACGGGAGGGACGGAGATAAGGTTTGGGTGCGCTATTTCTGTTCTCGCCCGATCTCAGGAACATGTCGTGGCCCTATACAGAGGGTTGTGATCCAAATAACTGTTCTAATCTTAGGATTAGAATAGTGTTGTCCTATATATATACACACACACATATCAGTTAGGCTTCAAATGCGCATTTGTTAGTTAAATCTATGTATAAATTGTGACACTAAATACGGCTAGTAAGTAGTACAGTAGCAGTATTAGTATACGTCGGTCAAATTATTCATCATGTCCAAACATTGAATTGACGTGACAACACGCTGCGCGTGAGGTGACCCAAGAATCCTGGCGGCGTGTTCGGGTATTCTGGAATTACCGATGCAAGTCGAAGAAGGATTGGCCCAACCTGAGAAACTTGAGGCCAAAGTGAGTGCTGACAGCGCGAGATTTCAGTCTCTCATCGATTTGTTCATACCAAGCATCGCCGGCGAGGACGGCATATGTTACACCCAACCTGAGAAACTTACAGGTAAGACACCGATCGGCCGTCTACTTGCGCAAACATATTCCTTTGCTTATAGCTCTATTTTTCTTTTTACACATAGACCTGGTGAAGCAATTACAATTTGACAGTTAATAAAAAGTGAAACAAGTGACTGCAACATGCCAAAGATGTTATGAAAATGCCAACTAGGTACACTAAAACCTGTATTCCACAATAGTGCAGGTATCACACTGAGTGGCCTAAGGAAGCATTTCTTCCAGCGCAATTTCAGGACGTTCAAAAGGGGCACGTGGACGCGTCGCAAGATACAGTCGGAGTGCGGGATGCACGCGATGTGGCACAAGACCGGCAATACCTTGCCGGTGATGGTCAACGACCGGCAGACGGGCAGCAAAAAAGGTTCTGGTGCTGCACACCAACAAGAACTTCGACCAGCAGAGGACCAACTGGGTGATGCACCAGTACCACCTCGGGGACCTGGAGCAACAGAAGGAGCGGGAGCTGGTCCTCTGCAAGATTTTCTACCAGACGAACACTAGGGCCAGGAGTAAAAAGATTATAAGTTAGTTTGGTATTGGTAGTTGTACTACCTTGTCGTCCGCAAATTGGTATTGTTGTTAATGATCTTTTGATATGAACTTGCATTTGCTTCCAACCATCATGCCGAGGGTCGACGTCGATATAAAGCTGAATCATTTTTTCGAAACGAATTTTCAGACACCTGATTTTTATTTGATGGGTAGCATAAGCACCCGCCGTTCGAATTCCCAGTTCTCTAATTTTTACGAAATAAGTGCGTGCACTTATTATCACGATAAAAAAACAATATCCGTGCTGCATCCCAGTTATCAGTCTGTACCTGCAGAATTCTCTCGTTTATTGAGCATGTGTATTGTTTTTCAGGTCGAGCAAGTTTCAACCGGGCTGTAGATTGCCAGGGTTGTTTGGTTTTTAACAGGCCCAGCCCATGACGACAACGGGGCACAAAGATCCAGCAGGTATCTACTGGCCTCTGGCCCGCCAGCGTTAGTTATATTTTGTCTTACAACATCCACATGCAGTTTTTTTACTGTATCAAACACACAGCTCAGTTCTATTTTCCTCTTGAAACACATGTCCTACATCCGTTTTCTAAGCTCTACCTATAGTTTTACTAGTTATGATACACGTATCATTATATTGAAAACACATAAAATTCCCTTTTCATATTTACATCCTTATTTTTGTTGTTTTTTCCCACCCAGCGCTGATTTTTTTACCACTGGTTTTCCCTTAAACCAACTAAATTTGTCCCACGTCTTATTTGCTTACAAAAACAAAATGATTTTTTTGGCAAATCAATAAGTTCTTAAAAAAATATTTATCATTTCGGGATTACAACAGTTCGAACTCCACCGAAATATGCAAAATAAGGTTGGACTTTTTGACCGTGGTCCTAGGCAGAAAATGGGCTGTAATAAATTACTTAAGAATTAGCAAATGGGCTGCAAATTATAAAAAATAGCAAATGGGCTTTATGTTGTCTGCCACAGATTTGGAGGCTGACTTGTGGGCCTACTAAGTTCATGCGTACACAAGGTTTCTCAAAAAAGAAACTTAGTCAACAATCGACTCTACCAGCGTCGGACCGTTAGATGTCAATCTAACGACAATCTTGCTTCTTCAGTCTCTGATCCTCCTGCCCCAGCCGCCCAAACCAGCACCGTCGGAACCGCCTGCTCCCGCCTCCCGTGGCTGGCAGTGCTACTGGGAAGGCCTCACGGCCCCATCATACTCGCATCCCAAACCTGTCTATCCCTCTACTCACCCACACCTCCTGTTATTTTCCGGCGACGGCAGCCGAACCAGTCAACCCTCGTACTCTTCACCGCGTGGGCAGCCACTGTCATGTCTTCCCCGGCTCCGTGTCATTCCCTTCATAGGCCTCGCCCTCGTCCACCGCCCTGGTGCTCTCGGTGCGGCGTGGTCAACGATGTCCATCCAACGGCCGTAGTGCTTCTTCAACCTCTGGTCTTCTTGCCCCAGCCGCCCAAAGCAGCGCCGGTCGTGCCGCATACTCCTGCCTCCCGTGGCCGGCTGTGCTGCCGCGGAGGCCTCACCGCCCCCTACTATTCCCACCGCTGGCCAGGCCCTACGGCGACGGCAACCTCACACCGCAGCCGAACCAGTGAACCCTCGTACTCCTCTCCGTGCGGGCTTCCACTGCCGCGTCATCCCCTTTCTAGGCCTCGCTGTTGTCCACCGCCGTGGTGATCTCCGCGCGGCGTGGTCAACATGGTCAAGGAACGACTTCCATCGGAAGAGTACTGTACGTGGAGAGGCTGACAGCTGGGTCCATGGCCACACCCCAGTTTTTTTGTGATTTGCCAAGCAAGTCGCTTTGTCGGGCCTGTTGGGCTGCAACTCTTTCAAGACGAGGAGAGCTTTCATTCGGCTCGCCGAGAAAATGGCCCATCAGTAAGGAGAAATGGGATGTACATTTTTAAAACACATCAAACCGGCAATTAGTTTCAAATATCTTCTTTTTTCATTTTAAGATTTTAAATTACATTAATTTTTATGCGTGGAGAATTTGTTGGATTTTATATTGATATACATTTATTTTTAAAATCAGTTTGAATGTGAGTCAAAATTTCGGGATTAAAAATAGTTCGGACCGCACCAAAATATGCAAAATTTCGTATAACTTTTTAACCGTGGCCACAATATGGGCTGTAATGCTAACAAAAAGAATATGAGCTCCAAAAAAACCTTAATAATTAGTAAATGGGCTGTAAATTATTAGAAATAATGGCAGATGGGTTGTATGCTATTTCCCACAGATTTGAGGATTTCCTAAAAAAAGGTTGACGCACAAGCAGTGACTGTTGGATGGCCATCCAACGGCCGCCGTGCTTCTTCAATCTCTGCTCTTCCTTCTCCAGCCGCTCAAATAGGCGCCGGCGGGACTGCCTGCTCCCTCCTCCCCGCGGCCGGCCCTGCTGCCGCGCAGGCCTCACCGCCCCACTGTACTCCCATCGCTGGCCTAGCCATCCCTGTACTCACCCACACCTGCTGTTATTCTCCGGCGACGGCAGACGAACCAGTAAACCCTCGTACAATCATACTACCCTCCGCGTGGGAAACAACTGCCGAGTCTTCCCTGCCTCCGTGTCGTTCCCTTCCTAGGCCTCACCGTCGTCCACCGCCCTGGTGCTCTCGGCGCGGCCTGGTCAACGTGGTCAACGACCGACATGCATCTGAAGTGGACTTTAGGTGAAGAGGCCGACAGCTGGGTCCACAGCCGCACGCAAGGAAATGCCTCCTTATTACGCGCAAAATAATGATTCCTCCACCTGACATCTGGGACCCACCGAAAGGGCCTCTGTATTTCTCAAAAAAAAACGTTACCGCCGCTGACAGCTCAGACCCACCAGCTATATCTTCACACGCAAGGAAGTGCCTCCTTATTACGCACAAAAAAATGAATACTCCCCCTGTTAGCTGGGACCCGGTATAGTGGCAGACTGACTTGTGGGCCTACTAAGTAGACGGGGACGCAGGGCTTTGTCAACTTAGTCAATATGCACGATTCCAGCTCCAGTGACCGTATAATGTCCATCCAACGGCTGTAGTGCTTCTTCAACCTCTGGTCTTCTTACTCCAGCCGCCCAAACCAGCGCCGGTCGTGCCTCATGCTCCTGCCTCCCGTGGCCGGCTGCGATGCGGCGGAGGCCTCATCGCCCCTACTACTCCCACCGCTGGCCAGGCCATCCCTCTACTCACCCACACCCCCTATTATTCTGGGGCGATGGCAGCCTCACACCGCAGCCGAACCAGCGAACCCTCGTACTCCTCTCCACGCGGGCTTCCGCTGCTGCATCTTTCCCGGCTCCGCGTCATCCCCTTCCTAGGCCTCGTCGTCGTCCAGACCACCGCCCTGGTGCTCTGGGCGCGGCGTGGTCAACGTGGTCAATGACCGACTTTCATCGGAAGAGTACTGTACGTGGAGAGGCTGACAGCTGGGTCCAGGCAGCCGCAAGGAAGTGCCTCCTTATTACGCGCAAAATAATTATTCCTCCACCTTACAGCAGGGATCCACTGGACAGGCCACCTTATTTCGTGAAAAAACCCGTCCCCCCCTGACTGCTCGGACCCAACGGACGGGCCAGCGTATTTCACGAAAAAAACGTTCCCCCGCTGTCAGCTTGGACCCACCGGAAGTGCCTCCTTATTACGCACAAAAAAATGAATACTTCCCCTGCTAGCCAGGACCCACCATGGTGGGAGGCTGACTTGTGGGCCTAATAAGTTGACTGGGACGAGGGCCTTTGTCAACTTTAGTCAATATGAATGATTCTAGCTCCACTGACCGTACGATGTCCATCCAACGGCCGTAGTGCTTCTTCAACCTCTGGTCTTCTTGCTCTAGCCGCCCAAAAGCAGTGTCGGTCGTGCCGCATGCTCCTGCCTCCCGTGGCCGGCTGTGCTGCCGCGGAGGCCTCACTGCCCCTACTATTCCCACCGCTGGCTAGGCCCTGCGGCGACGGCAGCCTCACACCGCAGTCGAACCAGTGAACCCTTGTACTCCTCTCCGCGTGCGCGCGGGCTTCCACTGCCGCGTCTTCCCCGGCTCCCCGTCGTCCCCTTCCTAGTCCTCGCCGTCGTCCACCGCCCTGGTGCTCTCGGTGCGGCGTGGTCAACGTGGTCAAGGAACGACTTCCATCGGACGTGGACTGTACGTGGAGAGGTTGACAGATGGGTCCACGGCGGGAGCAAGGAAGTGCCTCCCTATTACACGGAAAATAATGATTCCTCCACCTGACAGCATGGACCCACCGGACAGGCCACCGTATTTCACAAAAAAACGTTTCCCCCATGACTGCTGGGCCCACCAGCTACACCTTCGCACGCAAGGAAGTGCGTCCGGGCAAAAAAAAAACGATTCGCCCCCCTGACTGCTGGGACCCACCAGCTACATCTTCGCACGCAAGGAAGTGCGTCCGGGCAAAAAAAAAGAAAACCAAAACAATTCGCCCCCTTGACTGCTGGGACCCACCGGCCCCCCGACTGCTGGGACCCACCAGCTACATCTTCGCACGCAAGGAAGTGCGTCCGGGCAAAAAAAAACGATTCGCCCCCTGACTGCTGGGACCCACGAGCTACATCTTCGCAGGCAAGGAAGTGGCTGACAGTCGGGACCCACCTGGTCGAAGTGTACGTAGCGTTGTCATTCTGGTCGCGAACATGTACGTACATACTGGTCGATGTAGAGGCACGCACGTGTCGTAGTAGAGGCGCGCACGTGTCGTAGTAGAGGTGCACGCGTAGCATGTACACGTACGTACAGCGGCCAGGATGCAAGAAAGAAAATACGGCCACGTATGTGTACATACGGGCGGGGTCTCGAACGCCTACTCGCGCATACGTACGGCGAGGGCTCGTGTACATGGCTGGGTTGGAACGGAGAAACAACGTCGTCGTCGTGTTCATGGGTCGGAACGGAATGCGTGGTCGTGTTCATCGGGAGGGCTTGGATGGAAGAGGCGATGGAAACGAGGCCTGGCGTACCGCACAACAGAGGAAACGGACCTCCTACGGTCGAAACGGGGGTCCTGTTGATCGGGAGGGGTGTGGCATACCGCAAAACGGAGGGAACGGACCTCCTACGGTCGAAACGGGGGTCCTGTTGATCGGGAGGTGTGTGGCGTACCACAAAACGGAGGAAACGGACCTCCTACGGTCGAAACGGGGGTCCTGTTGTATTGGGGAACGTTGCAGAAAACAAAAATTTTCCTACGGTTTCACCAAGATCCATCTAGGAGTTCATCTAGCAACGAGTGATCGGATTGCATCTACATACCTTTGTAGATCACGCGCGGAAGCGTTCAAAGAACGGGGATGAGGAAGGCGTACTCGACGTGATCCAAATCACTGGAGATCCTAGCGCCGAACGGACGGCACCTCCGCGTTCAACACATGTACGGAACAGCCACGTCTCCTCCTTCTTGATCCAGCAAGGGGGGAGGAGAGGTTGAGGGAGATGGCTCTAGCAGCAGCACGACGGCGTGGTGATGATGGAGCTGCAGTACTCCGGCAGGGCTTCGCCAAGCACTATGGAGGAGGAGGATGTGTTGGAGAGGGAGAGGGAGGCACCAAAGGCAAAGGTGAGAAGTCCTCCATCTCCCCCACTATATATAGGAGGGCCAAGGGGGGGCGCCGGCCCTAGGAGATCTAATCTCCTAGGGGGTGCGGCCAAGGGGAGGAATCCCTCCTCCCCAAGGCACCTAGGAGGTGCCTTCCCCTCCTAGGACTCTTCCTTTTAGGGTTTCCCCACCCTAGGCGCATGGGCCCTAGGGGGAAGTGGCGCCCCAGCCCACTTTGGGCTGGATCCCTTCCCACTTCAGCCCATGGGGCCCTCCGGGATAGGTGGCCCCACCCGGTGGACCCCCGGTAACCCTTCCTGTGGTCCCGATACAATACCGGTGACCCTGAAACTTGTCCCGATGGCCGAAATAGCACTTCCTATATATAATTCTTTACCTCCGGACCATTTCGGAACTCCTCGTGACGTCCGGGATCTCATCCGGGACTCCGAACAACATTCGGGTTACTGCATATACATATCCCTACAACCCTAGCGTCACCGAACCTTAAGTGTGTAGACCCTACGGGTTCGGGAGACATGTAGACATGACCGAGATCGCTCTCCGGCCAATAACCAACAACGGGATCTGGATACCCATGTTGGCTCCCACATGCTCCTCGATGATCTCATCGGATGAACCACGATGTCGAGGATTCAAGCAACCCCGTATACAATTCCCTTTGTCAATCGGTATGTTACTTGCCCGAGATCAGATCGTCGGTATCCCAATACCTCATTCAATCTCGTTACCGGCAAGTCACTTCACTCGTATCGTAATGCATGATCCCGTGACCAGACACTTGGTCACTTTGAGCTCATTATGATGATGCATTACCGAGTGGGCCCAGTGATACCTCTCCGTCATACGGAGTGACAAATCCCAGTCTTGATCCATGTCAACCCAACAGACACTTTCGGAGATACCCGTAGTATACCTTTATAGTCACCCAGTTACATTGTGACGTTTGGCACACCCAAAGCACTCCTACGGTATCCGGGAGTTACACGATCTCATGGTCTAAGGAAAAGATACTTGACATTGGAAAACTCTAGCAAACGAACTATACGATCTTATGCTATGTTTAGGATTGGGTCTTGTCCATCACATCATTCTCCTAATGATGTGATCTCGTTATCAATGACATCCAATGTCCATAGTCAGGAAACCATGACTATCTGTTGATCAACGAGCTAGTCAACTAGAGGCTCACTAGGGACATGTTGGTGTCTATCATTCACACATGTATTACGATTTCCGGATAACACAATTATAGCATGAATAAAGACAATTATCATGAACAAGGAAATATAATAATAATGCTTTTATTATTGCCTCTAGGGCATATTTCCAACAGTCTCCCACTTGCACTAGAGTCAATAATCTAGTTACATTGTGATGAATCAAACACCCATGGAATTCTGGTGTTGATCATGTTTTGCTCTAGGGAGAGGTTTAGTCAATGGATCTGCTACATTCAGGTCCGTATGTAGTTTACAAATATCTATGTCTCCATCTTGAACATTTTCACGAATGGAGTTGAAGCGACGCTTGATGTGCCTTGTCTTCTTGTGAAACCTGGGCTCCTTGGCAAGTGCAATAGCTCCAGTGTTGTCACAGAAGAGCTTGATCGGCCCCGACGCATTCGGTATGACTCCTAGGTCGGTGATGAACTCCTTCACCCAAATTGCTTCATGCGCTGCCTCTGAGGCTGCCATGTATTCCGCTTCACATGTAGATCCCGCCACGACGCTCTGCTTGCAACTGCACCAGCTTACTGCCCCACCATTCAAAATATACACTTATCTGGTTTGTGACTTAGAGTCATCCAGATCTGTGTCGAAGCTAGCGTCGACATAACCTTTTACGACGAGCTCTTCGTCACCTCCATAAACGAGAAACATTTCCTTAGTCCTTTTCAGGTACTTCAGGATATTCTTGACCACTGTCCAGTGTTCCTTGCCGGGATTACTTTGGTACCTTCCTACCAAACTTACGGTAAGGTTTACATCAGGTCTGGTACACAGCATGGCATACATAATAGAACCTGTGGCTGAGGCATAGGGGATGACACTCATCTCTTCTATATCTTCTGTCGTGGTCGGACATTGAGCTGAGCTCAATTTCACACCTTGTAACACAGGCAAGAACCCCTTCTTAGACTGATCCATATTGAACTTCTTCAATATCTTATCAAGGTACGTGCTTTGTGAAAGACCTATGAGGCGTCTTGATCTATCTCTGTAGATCTTGATGCCTAATATATAAGCAGCTTCTCCAAGGTCCTTCATTGAAAAACTCTTATTCAAGTAGGCCTTTATGCTGTCCAAGAGTTCTATATCATTTCCCATCAAAAGTATGTCATCTACGTATAATATGAGAAATGCTACAGAGCTCCCACTCACTTTCTTGTAAACGCAGGCTTCTCCATAAGTCTGTGTAAACCCAAACGCTTTGATCATCTCATCAAAGCGAATGTTCCAACTCCGAGATGCTTGCACCAGCCCATAAATCGAGCGTTGGAGCTTGCACACCTTGTCAGCATTCTTAGGAGCGACAAAACCTTCCGGCTGCATCATATACAAATCTTCCTTAAGGAAACCATTAAGGAATGCCGTTTTGACGTCCATTTGCCATATTTCATAATCATAGAATGCGGCAATCGCTAACATGATTCGGACGGACTTCAGCTTCGCTACCGATGAGAAAGTCTCATCGTAGTCAACCCCTTGAACTTGTCGATAACCCTTAGCAACAAGCCGAGCTTTATAGATGGTCACATTACCATCCGCGTCTGTCTTTTTCTTAAAGATCCATTTATTTTCTATGGCTCGCCGCTCAACGGGCAAGTCAGTCAAAGTCCATACTTCGTTCTCATACATGGATCCTATCTCGGATTTCATGGCTTCTAGCCATTTGTCGGAATCCGGGCCCGCCATTGCTTCTTCATAGTTCGAAGGTTCACCGTTGTCTAACAGCATGATTTCCAAGACAGGGTTGCTGTACCACTCTGGTGCGGAACGTGTCCTTGTGGACCTTCGAATTTCAGTAGGAGCTTGATCAGAAGTATCTTGATCATCATCATTAACTTCCTCTCTAGTCGGTGCAGGCACCTCAGGAACATTTTCTTGAGTTGCGCCATTTTCCGGTTCAAGAGGTAATACTTCATCAAGTTCTACTTTCCTCCCACTTACTTCTTTCGAGAGAAACTCTTTCTCTAGAAAGGACCCATACTTGGCAACAAAAATCTTGCCTTCGGATCTGAGGTAGAAGGTATACCCAACAGTTTCTTTAGGGTATCCTATGAAGACGCATTTTTCCGATTTGGGTTCGAGCTTTTCAGGTTGAAGTTTCCTGACATAAGCATCGCATCCCCAAACTTTTAGAAACGACAGCTTAGGTTTCTTCCCAAACCATAATTCAAACGATGTCGTCTCAATGGATTTCGACGGAGCCCTATTTAAAGTGAATGCGTCAGTCTCTAAAGCATAGCCCCAAAAAGATAGCGGTAAATCGGTAAGAGACATCATAGATCGCACCATATCTAATAGAGTGCGATTACGACGTTCGGACACACCATTACGCTGAGGTGTTCCAGGCAGCGTTAGTTGTGAAACTATTCCACATTTTCTTAAGTGTGTGCCAAACTCATGACTCAAGTATTCTCCTCCACGATCTGATCGCAGGAACTTGATTTTCCTATCACGTTGATTTTCAACCTCACTCTGAAATTCCTTGAACTTTTCAAAGGTCTCAGACTTGTGTTTCATTAAGTAGACATACCCATATCTACTCAAGTCATCAGTGAGGGTGAGAACATAACGATATCCACCGCGAGCCTCAACACTCATTGGACCGCACACATCAGTATGTATGATTTCCAATAAGTTGGTTGCTCGCTCCATTGTTCCTGAGAACGGAGTCTTGGTCATTTTACTCATGAGGCATGGTTCGCACGTGTCAAATGATTCGTAATCAAGAGACTCTAAAAGTCCATCAGCATGGAGCTTCTTCATGCGTTTGACACCTATGTGACCAAGGCGGCAGTGCCACAAGTATGTGGGACTATCATTATCAACCTTACTTCTTTTGGTACTCACACTATGAATATGTGTAGCATTACGCTCGAGATTCATTAAGAATAAACCATTCACCATCGGAGCATGACCATAAAACATATCTCTGATATAAATAGAACAACCATTATTCTCGGATTTAAATGAGTAGCCATCTCGTATTAAACGAGATCCTGATACAATGTTCATGCTCAAACTTGGCACTAAATAACAATTATTGAGGTTCAAAACTAATCCCGTAGGTAAATGTAGAGGTAGCGTGCCGACGGCGATCACATCGACCTTGGAACCATTCCCGACGCGCATCGTCACCTCGTCCTTCGCCAGTCTCCGCTTATTCCGTAGCTCCTGCTTTGAGTTACAAATGTGAGCAACTGCACCGGTATCAAATACCCAGGAGCTACTACGAGTACTGGTAAGGTACACATCAATTACATGTATATCACATATACCTTTCGTTTTGCCAGCCTTCTTGTCCGCTAAGTATTTGGGGCAGTTCTGCTTCCAGTGACCGCTTTCCTTGCAATAAAAGCACTCAGTCTCGGGCTTGGGTCCATTCTTTGGCTTCTTCCCGGCAGCTTGCTTGCCGGGCGCGGCAACTCCCTTTCCGTCCTTCTTGAAGGTTTTCTTACCCTTGCCTTTCTTGAACTTAGTGGTTTTATTCACCATCAACACTTGATGTTCCTTTTTGACTTCTACCTCTGCTGATTTCAGCATTGCAAATACTTCAGGAATGGTCTTTTCCATCCCCTTGCATATTGAAGTTCATCACAAAGCTCTTGTAGCTCGGTGGAAGCGACTGGAGGATTCTGTCAATGACCGCGTCATCCGGGAGATTAACTCCCAGCTGAGTCAAGCGGTTATGTAACCCAGACATTGTGAGTATGTTCTCACTGACAGAACTATTTTCCTCCATCTTACAGCTGAAGAATTTGTCCGAGACTTCATATCTCTCGACCCGGGCATGAGCTTGAAAAACCATTTTCAGCTCTTCGAACATCTCATATGCTCCATGTCTCTCAAAACGCTTTTGGAGCCCCGGCTCTAAGCTGTAAAGCATGCCGCACTGAACGAGGGAGTAGTCATCGGTACGTGCCTGCCAAGCGTTCATAACGTCTTGTTCTGCAGGGAGAACAGTGCGTCACCCAGCGGTGCTTGTAGGACATAATCTTTCTTGGCAGCTATGAGGATGATCCTCAGGTTCTGGACCCAGTCCGTGTAGTTGCTGCCATCGTCTTTCAGCTTGGTTTTCTCTAGGAACGCGTTGAAGTTGAGGACTACGTTGGCCATTTGATCTACAAGACATATTGTAAAATATTTAGACTAAGTTCATGATAATTAAGTTCATCTAATCAAATTTATTCAATGAACTCCCACTTAGATAGACATCCCTCTTCTAGTCATCTAAGTATAACATGATCCGAGTTAACTAGGCCGTGTCCGATCATCACGTCAGACGGACTAGTCAACATCGGTGAACATCTTCATGTTGATCGTATCTTCTATACGACTCATGCTTGACCTTTCGGTCTTCTGTGTTCTGAGGCCATGTCTGTACATGCTAGGCTCGTCAAGTCAACCTAAGTGTTTGCATGTGTAAATCTGTCTTACACCTGTTGTATGTGAACGTTAGAATCTAACACCCGATCATCACGTGGTGCTTCGAAACAACGTACTGTCGCAACGGTGCACAGTTAGGGGGAACACTTTCTTGAAATTATTATGAGGGATCATCTTATTTACTACCGTCGTTCTAAGCAAACAAGATGCAAAACATGATAAACATCGCATGCAATCAAATAATAATAGTGACATGATATGGCCAATATCACATAGCTCCTTCGATCTCCATCTTGGGGCTCCATGATCATCTTGTCACCGGCATGTCACCATGATCTCCATCATCATGATCTCCATCATCGTGTCTCCATGAAGATGCTCGCCAACTATTACTTCTAATACTACGGCTAACGCGTTTAGCAATAAAGTAAAGTAATTTACATGGCGTTTCTCAATGACACGCAGGTCATACAAAAAATAAAGACAACTCCTATGGCTCCTGCCGGTTGTCATACTCATCGACATGCAAGTCGTGATTCCTATTACAATAGCACGAACATCTCATACATCACATATAGATCATTCATCATTCATCACAACTTTGGCCATATCATATCACAAAGCACTCGCTGCAAAAACAAGTTAGACGTCCTCTAATTGTTGTTGCAAGTTTTACGTGGCTGAAGTAGGGTTCTAGCAAGAACGTTTTCTTACCTATGTGAAAGCCACAACGTGATTTGTCAACTTCTATTTACCCTTCATAAGGACCCTTTTCATCGAATCCGCTCCAACTAAAGTAGGAGAGACATACACCCGCCAGCCACCTTATGCAACTTGTGCATGTTAGTCGGTGGAACCGGTCTCACGTAAGCGTACGTGTAAGGTTGGTCCGGGCCGCTTCATCCCACAATACCATTGAAGCAAGATAAGACTAGTAGCGGCAAGAAAGTTGACAACATCTACGCCCACAACAAATTGTGTTCTACTCGCGCAAGAAGAACTACGCATAGACCTAGCTCATGATGCCACTATTGGGGAACGTTGCAGAAAACAAAAAATTTCCTACGGTTTCACCAAGATCCATCTAGGAGTTCATCTAGCAACGAGTGATCGGATTGCATCTACATACCTTTGTACATCACGCGCGGAAGCGTTCAAAGAACGGGGATGAGGAAGGCGTACTCGACGTGATCCAAATCACCGGAGATCCTAGCGCCGAACGGACGGCACCTCCGCGTTCAACACACGTACGGAACAGCCACGTCTCCTCCTTCTTGATCCAGCAAGGGGGGATGAGAGGTTGAGGGAGATGGCTCTAGCAGCAGCACAATGGCATGGTGATGATGGAGCTGCAGTACTCCGGCAGGGCTTTGCCAAGCACTATGGAGGAGGAGGATGTGTTGGAGAGGGAGAGGGAGGCACCAAAGGCAAAGGTGAGAAGTCCTCCATCTCCCCCACTATATATAGGAGGGCTAAGGGGGGGCGCCGGCCCTAGGAGATATAATCTCCTAGGGGGGTGCGGCCAAGGGGAGGAATCCCTCCTCCCCAAGGCACCTAGGAGGTGCCTTCCCCTCCTAGACTCTTCCTTTTAGGGTTTCCCCACCCTAGGCGCATGGGCCCTAGGGGAAAGTGGCGCCCCGGCCCACTTTGGGCTGGATCCCTTCCCACTTCAGCCCATGGGGCCCTCCGGGATAGGTGGCCCCACCCGGTGGACCCCCGGGACCCTTCCGGTGGTCCCGGTACAATACCGGTGACCCCGAAACTTGTCCCGATGGCCGAAATAACACTTCCTATATATAATTCTTTACCTCCGGACCATTCCGGAACTCCTCGTGACGTCCTGGATCTCATCCAGGACTCCGAACAACATTCGGGTTACTGCATATACATATCCCTACAACCCTAGCGTTACCGAACCTTAAGTGTGTAGACCCTACGGGTTCGGGAGACATGTAGACATGACCGAGATCGCCCTCCGGCCAATAACCAACAGCGGGATCTGGATACCCATGTTGGCTCCCACATGCTCCTCGATGATCTCATCAGATGAACCATGATGTCGAGGATTCAAGCAACCCCGTATACAATTCCCTTTGTCAATCGGTATGTTACTTGCCCGAGATCTGATCGTCGGTATCCCAATACCTCGTTCAATCTCGTTACCGGCAAGTCACTTTACTCGTACCGTAATGCATGATCCCATGACCAGACACTTGGTCACTTTGAGCTCATTATGATGATGCATTACCGAGTGGGCCCAGTGATACCTCTCCGTCATACGGAGTGACAAATCCCAGTCTTGATCCATGTCAACCCAACAGACACTTTCGGAGATACCCGTAGTATACCTTTATAGTCACCCAGTTATGTTGTGACGTTTGGCACACCCAAAGCACTCCTATGGTATCCGGGAGTTACGCGATCTCATGGTCTAAGGAAAAGATACTTGACATTGGAAAACTCTAGCAAACGAACTATACGATCTTATGCTATGTTTAGGATTGGGTCTTGTCCATCACATCATTCTCCTAATGATGTGATCTCGTTATCAATGACATCCAATGTCCATAGTCAGGACACCATGACTATCTGTTGATCAACGAGCTAGTCAACTAGAGGCTCACTAGGGACATGTTGGTGTCTATCATTCACACATGTATTACGATTTCCGGATAACACAATTATAGCATGAATAAAGACAATTATCATGAACAAGTAAATATAATTTTAATGCTTTTATTATTGCCTCTAGGGCATATTTCCAACATGTTGATCGGGAGGGGTGTGGCGTACCGTAAAACGGAGGAAATAGACTTGTGTTGGAGCGCTACGGTCGAAACGGGGGTCCTGTTCATCGGCAGGGGTGTGGCGTACCGCAAAACGGGACTCCACGGGATACTGTTCATCTCCACCGTCGACCCCCTCCAGCCTCCACGAGCTACTGTTCATCCACCGTCGACCTCCTCCAGCCTCCACGGGCTCCTGTTCATCCAGCCTCCACAGCGCGCTACTCCACCAGCTACTGTTCAACCACCACTCCACCGTCTACTGTTCATCCAGCCCTCCACACCACGAGGTCCAGTTCAACCACCCCTCCACGGGCACCCCTCCACCTTCTACTGTTCATCCTGCCCTCCACACCACGGGGTCCTGTTCATCTACCCCTCCACGGCCACCCCTCCACCGTCTACTGTTCATCCAGCCCTCCACCACAGCACGGGGTCCTGTTCATCCAGAGGCAACGCCACTGCTCACTGTTCATCCAAACCCCCCCGCAATGCTCACTGTTCATCCCATCGATCAGCTTCAGTTAGCAGCAGTAGCCAAGGAATCGCTCGATCGGGTTCAGTTAACAGCCATCGATCGATCGCTCGGGTTCAGTAACGCGTAGCCTGCAGTGCAATCGCTCGGGTTCAGTTAGAGCCCAACACCTCGCCCGGGTTCAGTTAGAGCCAACGCCTCGCACACACACGCGTACGTGTACGAGAAAAACGTGCATTGCTCGGCCCCGACCTCCCACCGTAACCGGGAACTCCCCGAAATTTTCCTCCCCCTCGCTTCTACCACTGTTTTTTCCGTCATGGATGGCCCAAAGAATGTCATGCAGCTGCGTCTCCGGCCCTCCCAGGACGAGAAGCCCATTTTCTGTCACGATTTTTGGTCATAGAAGTAGGAGCCCACCACATCTATGATGATACCGGGTTTTGTCACAATTATCGTCATAGAAGTGTCATATGTATGACAGAAAAAAATTCGTTCGGCCCAAAATGTCACGGATGTGTCTTTTTTTGTAGTGATTCTTCTTTTTTTATATATATGTTCATTCATGACATTCAGCACCCGTACACTCTGGTACGGCCAATACGCCAGGGGCTTAAGCATACCCAATAATACGACGTGAGAAGTCCGAACACTTTGATAGTGCGGCACCCCGAACTTATAGCATTATATGCATCAGCTTCGAATCATGTCTTGGGTCAATAGTTGGGTTTGCCCGGCTCCCATGTTTTGGTACCTTACGTTCCGCTATATCGGCTAACGTAGCACTGGGAGAACTACTGCGATTGTGCCCCGGTTCAGCTGGGCTAAGCACCTCAGTAGAGAAAGCTAAAACTGACTGTCATGATAAGGCGAGAGAATGGTCGCTGTTCGAGAGGTTTCGAGTCCCTAAGACTTATGCCGCTTAGAGAGAGGAGTCGGCTTTGTCCGGCTTAAGGCGTGTATAGCGCCCTGAATTCGGCCTTCCGAATACTAGGGGCTTCGCCAAAATTTAAAATTATAGAATTCTATGGTTAAGTGAGAGTGATGAAAGCATTATAGTCTGATTGCCTTGTTCGTTGTGTTGAGCACCTCCCTCGAAGGACCCAAAAATGGGAACAAGAGTGCTCAGGTTTATCCCGAACACCCCAGCACTCGTGGCATGGGGGCAGAAGCTCACGACTAGCCATCTCTCAGATTTGATAAACAACCGAACAGAAGGTAATATTTTAAATTCAAACAAGCGTTGCATAGCGCATATGAATAAGTTTTCATAATATAGGATCACACGAGCAAGTTCATTCAAATATTACATCTTTCGCACTCTTGTCCGCTACAAGACGGGCACCCTTCAGGACACCCTCATAATACATCTCGGGGTGGCGATGCTCCTTGCCCTGCGGCGGCCCCTCCTTCACCAGCTTCTCGGCGTCCATCTTGGCCCAGTGCACCTTTGCACGGGCAAAAGCCCGGCGTGCACCTTCAATGCAGACGGACCGCTTGATGACTTCCAGCCATGGGCAGGCATCCACAAGCCGCCTCACCAGGCCGAAGTAGCTGTTGGGAAGGGCTTCGCCAGGCCACATCCGGACTATAAAGCCCTTCATGGCCTGTTCGACCGCCTTGTGCAGCTCGACCAGTTGCTTTAGCTGGTCGCTCACAGGCATCGGGTGTTCGGTCCCAGTATACTGAGACCAGAACAACTTCTCCGTTGAGCTTCCCTCCTCGGCCTGGTAATATCCGCGGCATCCGACACGCTGCGGGGCAAATCTGCGAATGCTCCTGGAGAGCTCCGGACTCGGGTAAGTAACAAGTAATTTACTTGCACATGCTTGCTTTGCATATTGAATGCCTTACCCGCCGCTATCTTCCTCATCGCTTCAATCTCCTGGAGGGCTTTTTGGGCTTCGGCCTTGGCATTCTTTGCGCTCTCGAGGGCCGTGGCAAGCTCAGACTCTCGCATCTTCGAGTCAATCTCCAAAGCCTCGTGCTTCGTCATGAGAGCCTAGAGCTCTTGCCGCACCTCGCCCACCCGTGCCTCTTGCTTTTCCCGCTCGGTGCGCTCCTTGGCCACTTTGTCTTTGGCCTCGAACAGCGCTTGCTTTATGGTCGCCACCTCGGCCGTGGCCCCTGGCACATTCATGATGATCCTGTCATTTCACAACCACATTTTATCTTATATATATAGACAAGGTATTACTTACCTTTGTTATCCTCGAGCTGCCTCTTGGCAAGGCCGAGCTCTTTCTCGGACCGCTCGAGGTCCTGCTTCAGTACGGCGACCTCCGCAGTCAGTGCGGCTGAGGTCAGCAGCGAAGCCTGCATACGCATACAGACATACTTATATTAGACTCCTGCATATTTTCTTTGATCCTCTATTCGGTTTCTCTTTAAGAACACCAAACAGAGCATCAGGGGCTACTGTCTATGCGGTAATATTTTCCCTATATTTTCAATACTTACCTCAAAGCCTGTTAGAAGCTGGCACAAGCTTCAGTCAGTCCACTCTTGGCGGACTGAACCTTCTTGATCACCGCACTCATAATAGTGCGGTGTTCTTCGTCGATGGAAGCGCCTCGAAGCGCTCCCAACAGGTTGTTCGGTGCCTCTGGATGGATAGAGGTCACCGGCACGGGCGTCTTGCCCCTTTTGGAAGGGGGCCGCCTGCCCGAGTCAGGAACCACTGGAGGTTCTGGCGTGGTGTTCGGCTGAGAGCCGTACTTGGAGCCCCCGGGAGTCTTGCTTCCTTTGCTCCTGGAGTCCGGAAGGTCGCCTTGAGGCGCCTCCGGAACTATCTCCCCCTGGCTCGGTGCCCCTTGAGACAATACCTCGACATTGTCCATAGGGAAAGGGGAGGAGGCGGTTGGAAGTGGATCGCTATCCATATCCGATGAGTCCAAGGAACTGCCCGACGAGGATACGTTGATACGGGCTTGGGGCGGTCTGCATAATCATATTCGACATTAGGAGAAGCAGTGCGACAAAGGTATGCTATGAGTTACTCTGGTATCCGAATACTTACGACTTCACCAGGGGCTTGGCCCTGAGCAGCCACTCGTCTTCTCCTTCGGCGACGGTGGCGGAGCAGTCCAGAAAAAGAGTCCTTCCCTTCTTGGACCCTTCGGCCTCCCCGGTTGGGGCGGCCTTCCTTTTCTTGTCTCCCCCGGCTGGAGGGGGGCATCTTCATCTTCCTCCTCATTGTTATGGGAGGAGTGCGTCGCGGAGTTATCGGACGATGAGTCTGATACTACCTGGCGCCGGGAACTCTTTCGGGTTCCCTTGGCCTTCTTCTTGGCCTTATCCGGCACCTCATAAGGAGCCAGAGTCAGCATCTCCGTCAGGAGAGCATCCGCAATGTCTTCGGGCAGAGGGGCCGGACAGTCAATCTGCTCTGATGCCTCCACCCAGTCCTGTCAAAGGCATGGGAGCTCAGACCCCGCACATGGTTAAGCTATGGGAAATAAATATCCTACCAGATGTACAGAACTTACCAGATTCGCAGGGCGCTTCGCGCTTAGCCCGCGGTCCTCGGTGAGAGAGGGAGGGACCTCGACGCCCTTGAACAGCACCCTCCAGACGTCTTTGTGTGTCGTGTCGAAGAGCTTGCTTAGAGTTTGGTGCCGGTCCGGGTCGAACTCCCATAAGTTGAAATCCCGTTGTTGACACGGGAGGATCCGGCGGAAGAGCATGACCTAGACTATGTTGACAAGCTTAAGTTTCTTGCTTGTCATGTTCCGGATACACTTCTGGAGTCTGTCCAGCTCCACCGATGAACCCCATGACAGGCCTTCACCTTCCAGGAAATGAGCCGCGTGGGGATTCTGGATCGAAACTCGGGGGCCGCCACCCAGTTGGTGCGTGGCTCGGTGATGTAGAACCACCCCGATTGCCACCCCTTTACGGTCTCCACGAAGGAGCCCTCGAGCCATGCCACGTTGGGAATTTTTCCCACCATGGCTCCGCTGCATTCCACTTGTTGCCGCCCACCACCTTCGGCTTGATATTGAAGGTCTTCAGCCATAGGCCGAAGTAGGGCCGGATGCGGAGGAAAGCCTCGCACACGACGATGAACACCGAGATGTTAAGGATGAAATTTGGGGCCAGATCATGAAAGTCCAGCCCATAGTAGAACATGAGGTCGCGGATGAATGGATGGAGGGGAAACCCCAATCCACGGATGAAATGGGGGAGGAAAACCACCCTTTCGTGAGGTTCCGGGGTAGGGACGATCTGCCCCGCGGCTGGTAGCCGGTGCGCGATGTCCGCGGCTAAGTATCCGGCTCCACGTAACTTTTTCATGTGCCCCTCCGTGATGGAGGAGGCCATCCACTTGCCTCCCGCTCCGGACATGTTTGGAGAGAGTTGAGGAGGAGGATGCGGACTTGGGCGCTGGGGCTCGAGTGCGCGAGAATGGATGAGCAAGGAGGAAGAAGGCATGGGTAGAAAAAGGTGAGATCTTATCCCTTTATAAGGGTGGACTAAACTATGCGCCCCCACTAGCCTGGTAAAACTCGCTTATCCCCCAAGAGCCGTAATTGATGGCGCGGTTGGGTTACCCACGTCCGTATTGATGAGAATCCCGTAATAAGGGGAACACGATCTCTGCTTTGACAAGACGTGTCAAGAAACCGCCTCGCGTTATGTGCGGGGCTGGTTAAAGAAAAACGGTTCAAATAAATACCGGGTCGTGGCGTGATGTCATGCTACCAAAACGTGTCAGCAGATTAGATTTGTGGTAATATTATTCTCTCTACGGTGGTATGTGGAACTTATTTTGCAGGGTCGGACACTATCCTTGTATTCAAATTCTTCCGTGGTGTATTCGGAGGAGGAACCCGCCTTTCAATGCCGAAGACAACACTGCGCGCCGGACTCATCTTCATTGAAGCCTGGATCAGGGGCTACTGAGGGAGTCCTAGATTAGGGGGTCTCCGGACAGCCGGACTATATCCTTTGGCCGGACTGTTGGACTATGAATATACAAGATTGAAGACTTCGTCCCGTGTCCAGATGGGACTCTACTTGGCGTGGAAGGCAAGCTAGGCAATACGGATATGTATATTTCCTCCTTTGTAACCGACCTTGTGTAACCCTAGCCCCCTCCGGTGTCTATATACACCGGAGGGTTTTAGTCCGTAGGACAACGTACAATCATACCATAGGCTAGCTTCTAGGGTTTAGCCTCTCCGATCTCGTGGTAGATCAACTCTTGTAATACCCATATTATCAAGTATAATCAAGCATGACGTAGGGTTTTACCTCCATCAAATGGGCCCGAACCTAGGTAAAACATCGTGTCCCCTGCCTCCTGTTACCATCCGCCTTAGATGCACAGTTCGGGACCCCCTACCCGAGATTCGCCGGTTTTTACACCAGTAACCACTATTAATGTAATCCCATATTTGACGAATGTCATTGTTGATCGTAATGCTTCTGGTAACATGAAGCATTGCTGATATTTTAAAATTTCTATTGTCCTTGCATGATTGCCATGAACATAATTAAGATGCTTCTTTTCATTTCGGGTATGTTTCATATATTCTTATTGACCAACAGTTGTTTACTTTCTATCTTTTTGTGCAGATAGGGATATACATTTTACCTTGTTGCTCTTGTGACCTTTTGGTGAACTACACAAAACACTCTTTTTTTGGAATGAGTGTCTTGTGTAGTTCAACTAAAATGTCAGGTGGGCAACATCTCTCGATTTTGTTGGAACTGCACAAAATGGTGATTGGAGTTTCCAAAATCTCCGTCAATTTCTGTTGGTAATCTTGTGCAACATTTTATTAGCCATTGCAAGATGAGTCGTCACTATCACCACAATGGCACTTTATTTTAGTGGAACTGCACAAAAGGATTAGCAAATTATAGTTGCACCTTACATGAGCAGGACAACCAACCTTAATGTTTCTCAATTTTAGTGCAACTACTAAAGAACCTGCCAGCTCACGGGAGCAAGTACTTCTTGCTAGCTGAATGATGCAATCTTTGCTTCATTTCAGGTGAACTGCAGAAAAAGGCGGATGAATTGAATCATGGAAGTCCAGGCAGGCCTAATCTGAGTGGAGCTACAGGTTGAGTTCAACTAGTGCCACAATTATAGTAATCAGGCTCTTCTTATTTGTGATGTGCAAACAATAATACTCAACTACAGATGTTGTGACGGTCAAGAGCATTCGCCAAGTTCTTCGATTGTATGACACGGCTAGCCAAGATGGATTTAATCCCGATATTCACTTTATCAAAAGGCTCTAATGGGTTGGTTCTGAATCTTGCAAGCTGGGAATCAATGAGATGTGTAGGCATATTTGTTGTACTTATGATTTGTATCTTATTTGTTGGTTATGAATTTTGAAAGCTGGGAATCAATGAGATGTGTAGGCATCTTTGTTGTACTTATTATTTGGATCTTATTTGTTGATTCCGAATCTTGCAAGCTGGGAAACACGACATGATGATGTAAAGGACAACAACCATACCAAACAGTTCAAACTTGGTAGTATTATTTGTGGGAAAGTGCCAATATAGACCCGCTCGTGAACCGACGTGTGGCCGGAGTAGGTTTCTTAATGGAGGCGTTTGAATGCGCCGAGGGTGCATCTTCTGCCGGGCGTGCAGCAGGCGAGGGATGGGTAGTAACTGTTGTCGCATGTACACACTCAGTTTACTGTTGACTCTAGTTCCCCAAGAGATGAAAAATGAACTGCTGCCGCCTACCCACTCATTCACTTGAAGAGACTCCAATGGCGATCCGAGGGGTGAGCCTGCTGGGTATGGACTTCGGCAAGGAGTTCCCCTTTGAGTTCGCCGTTCAGTCCTATGCCTGCACCAACTTGAATGTGATGTACACCAACGATCCGGAATCGGTGAAGCTCTGCCTTGCCGAATCCAAGCAGTACCTACAAGACGAGAAAGCACATGTGAAAGTGCAACTATCCCTGGCTGGTTTTGGTAATTCCTAACAACATATAGCTCATTGAGCTAATACTATTTCAAGATAAATATTTCAGGAAAGCTCAATGATTGGCATGGCATGGATTAGAAATGTGGACCCCTAAAAATGCTAAGGACAAAAGATTGGCTCAAGTCTCTACATTTACCTTTTAGTGATCCAAGATCACATTGAGTCCATAGGAAAAGCCAATACTATTAAAAGGGGATTAGGTGTTGCTTAATGAGGTACTTGCTCAAAATGCTTAGTGATATGCTCCAAAATCCTCAACCACTTTCTCATATCCACATATGTCCGAAACCAAAAGTCAAACTCGGCCCCACCGAAACTTTCCATCCAGCGCCACCAAGTTCGGTTGACATAGCCACTGCCACAAAACCCTAGTCACTTCGGTCCCACCGATAGGTATCTCGGTCTCACCGAGATGGAATTGCAAACTCTGTGTTTCCCTTCATAACGTTTTGGTCTAACCGAGATGAGAAATCGGTCCCACCGAGTTCGCAATGCAAACTCTCTATTTCCCCTTCGTAACGTTTCGGTCCAACCGAGATGAGCGAATCGGTCCCACCGAGTTTGCCTGACCAACTCTCTGTTTGCTTATTACCAAAATCGATGCCACTGAGTTTGTGTAATCGGTCTCACCGAGATTACGTTATGCCCTAACCCTAATGAAATCGGTCCCACCGAGTTGATCATATCGGTCCCACCAAAAATCCTAACATTCACATTTTGAACTAAATCGGTCTGACCGAGTTTTCTGATTCGGTCCCACCGAGTTTGGTAAATTGTGCGTAATGGTTAGATTTTGTGTGGAGGCTATATATAACCCTCCACCCACTCTTCATTCGTAAAGAGAGCCATCAGAACATGCCTACACTTCCACCATACATTTTCTGAGAGAGAACCACCTACACTTGTGTTGAGGTCAAGATATTCCATCCAACCACATAAATCTTGATCTCTAGCCTTCCCCAAGTTGCTTTCCACTCAAATCATCTTTCCACCAAATCCAATCCTATGAGAGAGAGTTGAGTGTTGGGGAGACTATCATTTGAAGCACAAGAGCAAGGAGTTCATCATCAACACACCATCTATTACCTTTTGGAGAGTGGTGTCTCCTAGATTGGTTAGGTGTCACTTGGGAGCCTCCGTCAAGATTGTGGAGTTGAACCAAGGAGTTTGTACGGGAAAGGAGATCGCCTACGTCATGAAGATCTACCCTAGTGAGGCAAGTCATTCGTGGGTGATGGCCATGGTGGGATAGACAAGGTTGCTTCTTCATGGACCCTTCGTGGGTGAAGCCCTCCATGGATTCGCGCAACCGTTACCCTTCGTGGGTTGAAGTCTCCATCAACATGGATGTACGATAGCACCACCTATCGGAACCATGCCAAAAATATCCATGTCTACATTGCATTTGCTCCCTCCAAACTCCTCCCTTTACCTTCATGTGCAAAGTTTTACATTCCGCTGCTATACTCTTAGACTTGCATGTGTAGGTTGTTTACTTGACTAGTGCTAAGTTGGTAAAATCTGCCAAGTCTTAAAATTGGGAAAGGCTAGATTTTTATTTGGTCAAGTAGTCTAATCACCCACCCTCTAGACATACTCTCGATCCTACAACAAGGTCACAGGACTTAGACCTTGTGCCCATCCATTCGTCTCCTGATAGGGACCAGCGGATCGCCGTCGCCCAGGTATGTGTTCTCGTCTACCACTGCTGTAGGGCCATAAGAGGTTCTGGAGCATTCGCCCGTTTCATCGGCAACGCCGACTGCACCTTCGCTACGATGGAGAGAAGGAAGAATGCGACGATTCGTCCATCTGGTGCAACAAGCTTGTCGACATCCAGAAGCAATACAAGATCATCGGCAATGGGCAGGAGAAGGACTCCGTGGTTGACCTCGCCGAGACCATCATCGACCCCTGATACGCCAACATGAAAGAAGACAACGATACCAAGGACCTGAACACGTGGGAGGTACCTCTGAATCTAGCCTACATAACCTACGCGGCCAAGGATGCATTGGCATGCTTGCCGTAATGTCTAGATGTTGTACTTTATCTGTTTATAAGCACCATTATCATCTGAGTGTTTCATGCATTAGCCTATGTGTCATAATTATCTGTTTTGTTCGAAATATTTCTTTTAAGAACGCATTAACCTGTTTGCTTTTTTAGTGGCTATTTGCTTATGTATGTAACTACTTCACTTGTCCGTTTAAAAAAAGCTAGTTCACTCGGCTGCCGTGCTTTGAATCTCCTTCCTGTCAACATATTCCCCTTCTCAGGTGGACCCAGTAGGTCTCGTACACATACATATAGGACCAACCACCTATCCATTTGTAGTTCTTTATTTTGTTCGATCTTTCGTCCTCTTCCTATACAGTGGCTGGCCATCCGTCTACTCCCACACATTGTCCGGTGGCGGTAGCTCCACTGGCCCACCTTGCACCCGAACAAGTCAACCCTCATACTCCCCTCCGCCTGCATCTTCCCCCGCTCCGGTTCATTCAGTCTGAGGTCTCGACGTCGTCCTCCGCCTTGGTGCTCTCGCTGCGGCGCCGCTGTCTGTCATTCCCAACATGGTCAGCAAAACAAGAGGAATCGGGAGACAACTGTTCATCGAGAGGCTGACAGTCCCGGGCCCACCAGGTCCATGGCCTAGGTTTTGTTGTTTAACATGGGCAGCCCACGACATGTTTCAACATTTTTTGGATCCAGCAGGTATCAAGCGGCCTCTGGGCCTCCCAACCTAGCTTATCTATAACATCAGCAGCCCAAGTTATGTTTGTTTTTTCAAGACGACGCACAACTCAGTTCTATTTTTCCTATAAGAATGCAAAACTGAACCTATGTTTTCTATAAGAATGCAAAACTGAACCTATATTTATATCTTATTTTATTACATATATATATAAATATATAATAGAATCAACATAAGGTTCCATTAAACCTGTCATTCGGCCAACCATTTTATAGACCTTCCCACTTCCTTTATTTCTCGTTTTCGTTAATCCTATATCTGAATTTTCTCCCACATTATTTTTCTATGTAAACTGAGTTTTCTCCTAGTACTTTTCCCTAGTACCAACTCAACTGTCCCACGTCTAGGCTAAAAAATAATAATACCCCATGTCCTATGAACTCATCAAATTAAAATGTTATTTTATTTTGTAAGTTGAAAGTTCTTACAAAATAATAATAATAATTGTTTATATATAACTTGGCAAGTTAACTCCTAGTGATTGCGTACATAAGCTTGCAAAGATTTTACTGGCCAATGCAGTAATAGACGTGTAATCATGTGTTTATGTTTTTATAACATTTCTCCATCCAGCCCAACATTATATTTTCACCCAGCCCAGCAAGTCCACGGATTTCGAGAAAAATGCAAATGGGCTTTAAATTCTACCATATATATAAACAGGCTGCAAAGATGCTACATCATTGTTTCACCCAGCCCCCCAAATGGACTAAAAAACAAATGGACTGGCTGACATGTGGGCCAGTAGGTCGAAGCCTAACAAGGCGTTGGATTTACATCCAACGGTTGGCATTCTTCTTCAATCTCTCATTTTTCCCCCGGCGTTGCCGGGACCGCCTGCTCCAGCGTCCGGTGTCCAGCAGCGTTGTTTTGCGCGCCTCAGCGAAACGCTACGCTACCGACAGCCAGGCCATCCCTCCACTCCGCACCTCATGTTGTTCTCTGCCGAGTGTAGGCCCACCCCGCAACCGAACCAGTCAAGTTTCATACTACTTCATTGAGTGTACGACTCCCTACAAAAGAAGAGAAGATTCTCCCAAAAGGAGAAGTAGAAGAGAAGAATCACCACCAAGAGAGAGAAGGAGTAGAGATAACCGTTATGAACAAAGAATATCACTGAGAAGCAATGATTCGGAAGGGAAGGACAAATCATCAAGGAGGTACACAAAACAAAGACATGAAGCTCATGTTGGTGAATGAGTATCCGGCTCCGACTCCGACAATCACTCCGAGAGAAGTTATCACTCCGACTCCGAATATACTCAAGATGAAGGTGTTGCCGGTCTATCACTTGTGTCAACCAACTCCTACGACATATTTGAGTCATCAAATGAAGGAATTGGAAGATGCATCATGGCTAAAGGCCCAAAGGTATCACACCCCGAGTATGTTGATTTCAATAGTGATGAAGATGACTTGCTAGGACATGATGATTTACTTGTTGACAATTCTAGTGATGAAAACTATGATGAACTTGCTAATCAAGATAAAACGAATGACGATGGTAAGAAGGAGATTGAGCGTCTAACTAAAGAACTAAACACTCTTAAGTTGGCTCATGAAACTACCTTGGAAAATCATCAAGAGCTTTTAAAGACTCATGAGAAGTTACGCTTCGAAAAGCACAACCTTGAGCAAGAGCATGGGTTCTTCAAAGCGATCAATGATGATCTTCTCAAGAAAATTTCTTCTTACATTGCCAAGCATTTAAGCTTGCCTACTTACATGCCACAAGTTAAATCTAACAACAAGAGTAAGAAAGATTCTTCTTCTAGTGGTAACAATAATCATGCTAAACCCAATGCGGTTGCTTCTAGTAGTTCTCTTGATTCCACTAATGATTCTCTTAGCCAAGTTACACTTGAGCAAGAAAATAGATTATTGAAGGGAATTATAGAGAAAGGAGTTTATAAGAGCCTTGCCGGAAGTAAGCAATTTGAGGAAATTGTACGCAAGCAAGGAAGACAACGGAAGAATCAAGGTGTTGGTTTTGAACGAAAGTTCAATGCCAATGGAGTTGAGTGGGAAGAAGATCAATACCCCAAGACAAAATTTGTTTCTCAACAAGAGAAGTATGATCCTACTTCTTTCCAAGGAACACAAGCTCAAGATGATCTTCCACCACAAGACCACAAGCAAAAAGGCAAGGGCAAGCTTCAAGGGGAGATTGATGCATTTGAGGAAGCTCCCAAAGCCTTGGTCAAGTGGGTTCCCAAGACTACATCAAGTTCTACTTCATCAAGTACGACTAAACTTCAAGGATTCCCATCAAGATGGAGTGGATCCCAAACAAAAAGAACTAGAGAGTTCTTGAGGGTGACTCTGCCAACGTACTTCACTCATATCGCGAGGACAAGTGCAAACAACTTCCACATCTTGCACTAGTTCAAGGAGTCACAAACCCTCTTTTGGTAAGACAAGGGACAAGGTAACCTAATGTTTTCATGGACATCATCCTATGTGAACATCACTCTATGTCTATGGATATCCTTGTTTGTTCCTTGTGGGACTAACCCATGTAGGTATTGAAAGTGCAACTCACTCTAATGGATTGCTCCAAATGATCTACATCAACATTGAGCATCTACATCTACAACACTACATGAAGTCATCATCGACAAAACCCAAGGTTAGTTCATCCCTCTTAGGGGGATATCACATCTAGGGGGAGATTTACTCTAATCAATTGAGCTAAAGCAACTCTAATGGTGTGAACACAACAATGCTTTATGTAAAAGTGGCAACCCCACTTGTGCTTAAACGATGAGTATGACCTACGATCAAATGTTCTCATTTGACTCCTTAGTCAATATACTCATATATAGATGACCTAGTCATCGCAAATTGCTTGATAGATGCTAGAGTGATTGTGCATGCTTTGTCACATATTTCATTTGCCATCTTATTGTGTGAGCATGTTGGTTGCATATTTTACTCATTCGAGGACATCCATTTGTTGCTTTGATTGTTTAGCTTTTTTCTCTTTTGCCAAATGGATGGACAAGAATGCCTAAGAACCTCCTCTAGCTATCTATGCTTTTCTCGTCTCAAACTCTATTCATGCTACATCACAAAGTTTGATCAAGTCAGATTCGAACCACTCTGTGTGAGGAGCACTCGGAGTCCCTGATTCATCATAGACTTAAACTTCCAAAACCTCTTTGTGCATTTTGGTATGACCGAGTCATCCACTTTGGTCACACCGAGTTCACTAAGTTGATCTAGGTTTTCAATCTCGGTGCAACCGATTTGAACTTTTTGGTCACACCGAGTTGCAGTAACCGCTCGCGATTCTGCATCTCGGTGCCACCGAGTTGTTCCACTCGGTCACACCGACAGGGTCGGGATATATATACTCATAGGTTGAATTTTGGAAATTTCTCCAAAACTCTTCACCCCGCGCGTGTCCTGCTCTGCCTCCTCGGTCTCCGGATCGTCTCCTCGCCACCAGGGACCTCCCACCGCTGGTTTCCATTGCCGTCAACGGAAATCTGCCCCACCATTGTCGCCGTAGCGAACTCCCGTCGAACTAGGGTATGGGTTCGACCTTTTGTGCTATTATTTTACCTCTGATTCATAGCACATTGTTTTGCCATGATCCTTACCACGTATGCAAACACTCTATCCACTGAAAACATCGTTTAGGTTAAATTCGATTTGAAAATTTAGGGTTAGGTCTCCGCCGAACTCATCTCGGACCGACCGAGTTGTAGAAATCGGTCTCACTGATTTGGCTTAGGCCATAGCACATGCATTTTCGGGCTGACAGAAAATTGCAAATCAGTGTGACCGAGTTTGATTCTTTGTGAAACCCTAGCAGTCTTGGTGCCACCGAACTGTGACTCGGTCTGACCAAGTTCACTAGTTTAGGTTCCAAAAGCTGCTTCGATATCACCGAGTTTACAAATCGGTAGCTCCGAAATTCTTTCTGTGGAGAACTAAAACTAAGTTTTTAAGTCATCTATTTTGCAAAATCTCTGCACTTTGTGATGCTCATCCACTCTACTTCATCTACATCTATTCACAGGGTATGTTGTCTGTAAGTTTGCAAAGATGTCTGATCAGAGTGACAGTCAGAACAGGTCTGAGGAACATGTGCAGCTGAGTGAGGGTTCAAATCCCTCAAGTACTCCTGATGATGGCAGCAGGAGCACTCCAAGTAACTTGCCAAAGGCAGCCACCAGATCTAGGAAGAAGAGAACCTCAGATTCAGAGGATGAGGACTATGTGGCTACTGAGGATGAAGTAAGATCCAAGAAGAAGGTGCTGAAAAAGGAGTATGGCACAACTGCTATAGTTAAGCCAGGGATGAAAAAGAAGGCTCCTGCAAGAAGCATTCCTATGTCTAAGGCCAGAGCCTCCGCTCAAGCGACAGTGGAGTTCACTCTTGAATTCAAAGAAGGTGGAGAAGGCAAGAAGAGGAAGGAGAGGGTCAAGAAGCCCACTGCCAGAGTTCTAGGGAGATCATCCATGTTCAAGGATCCCGCAGAGGAAGAGGAAGAGGATGCTCCAGCACCCAAAGCTCAGAAGCTTATGGGAGATGCTATAAAGTAAGGGGCTGCAACATCAAAGCCCAAAGCTGCTCCAAAAGCTCAAGCTTAGAAGCCTCCTAAGCCCAAGAGGAACACCAGAAGTATTCCCGCTGAAGAGAAGAATAAGGCCCCAGTGCCTGAAGCTGAAGAAGAGGATGATGAATCCCATGTGTTGAGAAAGTTGAAACCCAAGATCCCAGACCACAATGATACTCATCCAGTGGCTGAAGACATGCACATCAGAAAAGATGCTGGACTGAGATTGTGGAGACAGTCTGATCCCTATGCTTTGATGAGAAGGACTGCAGTTAACTACATGTTCCACACAAAAGAACAACAAGACTTGTATGAAACTATTTTGCTTGATAAGAAGCCCACTGTGTGTGACATGAGATGGGTTGATTGGGAATTCATCAAGGAGAATGAAGATCACTTCCCCGGAGTTTATGACAGCTTCAAAGCATGTGGAGTAGATGAGTTTGTTGGACAGAAGCTCACAAAATGGAATGATGAGCTGATCATGCAGTTTTACTCCACTTCTCACTTTTACCCAGATGGGAAGATCATGTGGATGTCAGAAGGTACTAGGTACCAGTCCACTGTTGAAGAATGGGTCAAGTTGATAAATGCCCCAGAGGAACATGAGGATGACTTGGATGTGTATGCCAAGAAGAAGAAAGACCACAATCTATGGCAAACATGTACAAGGAGATCCCAGATAAAGCTTTGGAGACTCACAAGCTTGGATCAGTACATTACTTGCTGTCTGGTCTGCCTACCATCAACTGGATCCTTAGGCACACATTGCTACCCAAGTCAGGAGAACACAAGATGATCAGAGGGCATTCTATCAACCTCCTATAGCTTTTTGATGTCCCTCAGAAGTTCAAGGTCATGAGTCTGATTGTAGAGACAATCAAGAGGACTATCGCTGACCAGAAGAGAAGCTATGGGTATGCTCCACACATTCAAGAGCTCATCGACTCCAAGATGGGCATAGGAACATATCTATTGGATAAGGAGCATCTACCCTTATATCCTGATTTTGAAGACAACACTATAGTGATGAATGTGGAGGAACCATCATCAGCTCAAGCACAGGAGAAGAGAGCGAAAGCAAAGGCTGAGAAAGCTGCCAAGATGCCAAGTGTTGAAGAGGCATCTCAAGTTTTCCTGAAGAGCAAGCAAGATCAACTTGCATATCTGATCCAGTCTACACTAAGGATTGAGAAGGGCTTGGCCACCCTGACTCAAAACCAGGAGAGCTTGGAGAGGATCGTAGAAACCAAATTTTATGATCTTGATCTGAAGGTAATTGAGATTCAAAGAGCAGTTGAGCAGCTCGAGGAGGAAGCAGAAGAGAAGAGAGGGAAGGCAACTACTGATGCAATTCAGCGAGTGCCTAGATAACAGAGGTTTGCTGCAGTGCATGTACCTGATACAAGAGCAACAACATCAGCACCAGCAGCCACAGCCTCAGTACCACCTCCAGCAGCCACTCCACTAGCTCCAACTACATCAACGGATGCCTTCGTCCGTGGACTTCTCTCTACACCACCTCCCGAAGACCAAGCCTGAGAGACGCATAGCACTATGCATATTTGAACTTTTTGGTAACTTGTTGCCAAAGGGGAGAAATATGTATAGATCATAGGCTTCGAGAGAGTGTTTTGTTTCTTTGCTTTTTGGTTGAACTTTTTATTGTATGCCTGTGTGAGATACTTTATGTCCTTGTGTGAGATACTTGTGTGATCATGTGATTGATCATATGCTACTTTAATGCTTGCTTGGATAATTTATCCTCTATTTTCTTATATGATCATTCACTTTGCTTGGTGATGAGTGCATGCTTTTAAGTTATATAATTTTGAGCGCTCCACCAAGATGTATGTGACATGGAAGAGTGACCCATGATCCTAATCAATTGTGCATTTGCATTCAAAAGTAAATTTTAAATAATGCACAAATTTAGGGGGAGCTCTTACTTATCACATACTTCTCAAAGCGACGATGTATTTCAATCTTATTATCATTTGTTGAAGCTTTGATCTATATGTTGTCATCAAATACCAAAAAGGGGGAGATTGAAAGTGCAACTATCCCTGGGTGGTTTTGTGAATTCCTAACAACATATAGCTCATTGAGCTAATACTATTTCAAGATAAATATTTCAGGAAAGCTCAATGTGGACCCCTCAATATAGCTCATTGGCATGGCATGGATTAGAAATGTGGACCCCTCAAAATTCTAAGGACAAAATATTGGCTCAAGCTCTAAAGCTCAAGACTCTACATTTTACCTTTTAGTGATCCAAGATCACATTGTGTCCATAGGAAAAGCCAATACTATTAAAAGGGGATGAGGTGTTACTTAATGAGGTACTTGCTCAAAATGCTTAGTGATATGCTCCAAAATCCTCAACCACTTTCTCATATCCACATATGTCCCAAACCAAAAGTCCAACTCAGCCCCACCGAAACTTTCCATCCAGCGCCACCGAGTTCGGTTGACATAGCCACTGCCACAAAACCCTAGTCACTTCGGTCCCACCGATAGGGATCTCGACCTCACTGAGATGGGATTGCAAACTCTCCGTTTCCCTTCGTAACATTTTTCTCTAACCAAGATGAGCGATCGGTCCCACCGAGTTAGCAATGCAAACTCTCTGTTTCCCCTTCGCAATGTTTTGGTCCAACCGAGATGTGCGAATCGGTCCCACCGAGTTCGGCTGACCAACTCTCTGTTTGCTTATTACCAAAATCGGTCCCACCGAGTTTGTGTAATCGGTCTGACAGAGATTACATTATGCCCTAACCCTAATGAAATCGGTCCCACCAAGTTGATCATATCGGTCCCACCAAAAATCCTAAAGTTCACATTTTGAACTAAATCGGTCTGACCGAGTTTTCTGATTCGGTACCACCAAGTTTGGTAAATTGTGTGTAACAGTTAGATTTTGAGTGGAGGCTATATATACCCCTCCACCCACTATTCATTCATGCAGAGAGCCATCAGAACATGCCTACACTTCCATCATACATTTTCTGAGAGAGAACCACCTACACTTGTGTTGAGGTCAAGATATTCCGTTCCAACCACATAAATCTTGATCTCTAGCCTTCCCCAAGTTGCTTTCCACTCAAACCATCTTTCCACCAAATCCAATCCTATGAGAGAGAGTTGAGTGTTGGGGAGACTATTAGTTGAAGCACAAGAGCAAGGAGTTCATCATCAACACACCATCTATTACCTTTTGGAGAGTGGTGTCTCCTAGATTGGTTAGGTGTCACTTGGGAGCCTCCGTCAAGATTGTGGAGTTGAACCAAGGAGTTTGTACGGGCAAGGATGTCGCCTACTTCGTGAAGATCTACCCTAGTGAGGCAAGTCCTTCGTGGGCGATGGCCATGGTTGGATAGACAAGGTTGCTTCTTCGTGGACCCTTCGCGGGTGGAGCCCTCCGTGGACTCGCGCAACCGTTGCCCTTCGTGGGTTGAAGTCTCCATCAATGTGGATGTACGATAGCACCACCTATCGGAACCACGCCAAAAATCTCCGTTTCTACATTGCGTTTGCTCCCTCCAAACTCCTTCCTTTACCTTCATGTGCAATGTTTTACATTCCGCTGCTATACTCTTAGACTTGCATGTGTAGGTTGTTTACTTGACTAGTGCTAAGTTGCTAAAATCTGCCAAGACTTAAAATTGGGAAAAAGGCTAGACTTTTTTGGTCAAGTAGTCTAATCACCCCCCCTCTAGACATACTTTCGATCCTACAACAAGGTCGCATGACTTAGACCTTGTGCCCATCCATTCGTCTCCTAACAGGGACTAGCGGATCGCCGTCGCCCAGGTATGTGTGCGGGACGAGGTTCTCGTCTACCACTGCTGTAGGGCCATCAAAGGTTCTGGAGCATTCGCCCGTTTCATCGGCAGCATCGACTACACCTTCGCTATGGTGGAGAGAAGGAAGAACGCGACGATTCGGCCATCTGGTGCAACAAGCTTGTCAACATCCAGAAGTAATACAAGATCATCAGCAACGGGCAGGAGAAGGACTATATGGTTGACCTCGCCGAGACCATCATCAAACCCTGATACGCCCACATGAAAGATGACAATGATACCAAGGACCTGAACACGTGGGAGGTACCTCTGAATCTAGCCTACATAACCTATGCGGCCAAGGACGCATACACGTGCTATGACATGTACATGCGGATCTTGGACATGAGGGTGTGTTTGCTTCCCGTAACCGACGAGTACACAGATAGCCGCAGCGTCATGATCAAGCGTGCCAGGAAGGTCAAGATGTTTTACTTTATCTGTTTATAAGCACCTTTATCATCTGAGTGTTTCATGGATTAGCCTATGTGTCATAATTATCTATTTTGTCTGGAATATTTCTTTTAAGAACGCATTAACCTATTTGATTTTTTAGTGGCTATTTGCTTATGTATGTAACTAGTTCACTTGTCCATTTAAAAAAATCTAGTTCACTCGGCTGACGTGCTTTGAATCTCCTTCCTGTCAACATATTCCCCTTCTCAGGTGGACCCAGCAGGTCTCGTACAGAGACATATAGGACCAACCACCTACCCATTTGTAGTTCTTTATATTGTTCAATCTTTCATCCTCTTCCTATACAGCGCCTGGGCATCCGTCTACTCCCACACATTGTCCGGCGGCGGCAGCTCCACCGGCCCACCCTTCACTCGAACAAGTCAACCCTCATACTCCCCTCCGCTTGCGTCTTCCCCCGCTCTGGTTCATTCGGTCCGAGGTCTCGACATCGTCCTCCGCCTTGGTGCTCTCACCGCGGTGCTGCCGTCTGTCGTTCCCAACATGGTCAGCAAAACAAGAGGAATCGGGAGACAACTGTTCGTCAAGAGGCTGACAGTACCGGGCCCACCAAGTCCATGGCCTAGGTTTTGTTGTTTAACATGGGCAGCCCACGGCATGTTTTAACATTTTTTTGGATCCAACAGGTATCAAGCGGCCTCTAAGCCTCCCAACCTAGCTTGTCTATAACATTAGCTGCCCACATTATGTTTGTTTTTTCAAGACGTCACACAGCTCAGTTCTATTTTTCTATAAGAATGCAAAACTGAACCTATGATTTCTATAAGAATACAAAACTGGACCTATATTTATATCTTATTTTATTACATATATATATATAATAGAAACAACATAAGGTTCCATTAAACCTATCATTCATCCAACCATTTTATAGACCTTCCCACTTCCTTTATTTTTCATTTTCATTAATCCTATATCTGAATGTCTCCCACTTTATTTTTCTATGTAAACTAAGTTTTCTCCTAGTACTTTTCCCTAGTACCAACTCAACTGTCCCACGTCTAGACTAAAAAATAATAATACCCCACGTCCTATTAACTCATCAAATTAAAATGATATTTTATTTCATAAGTTGAAAGTTCTTACAAAATAATAATAATAATTGTTTATATATAACTTGGCAATTTAACTCCTAGTGATTGCGTACATAAGCTTGCAAAGATTTTACTAACCAATGCAGTAATATACGTGCAATCATGTGTTTATGTTTTTATAACATTTCTTCGTCCAGCCCAACATGATATTTTCACCAAGCCCAGCAAGTCCGCGGATTTTGAGAAAAATTCAAATGGGCTTTAAATTCTACCATATATATAAACGGGCTGCATAGATGCTACACCCAGCCCACCAAATGGACTAAAAAACAAATGGACTGGCTGACATGTGGGCCAGTAGGTCGAAGCCTAACAAGGCGTTGCATTTACATCCAGTGTCCGGCGTCCAACAGCGTTGTTTTGCGCGCCTGAGTGAAACACTACCCCGCCGATGGCCAGGCCATCCCTCCACTCCGCACCTCCTGTTATTCTCTGCCGAGTGTACGCCCACCCCGCACCTGAACCAGTCAAGTTTCCCACTCCTCTCCATCTGCGACTCCACTGCCGCGTCTTCCCCATCTCCGGGTCATTCCAGTCTGGGGCCTCACCGTCGTCCATCGCCTCTCTGCGCTCGGTGCGGCATGGTCAACAAACAAGATTCATCGTAAGAGGACTCTACTTGGAGAGCCTGGCGGCTGGGACCCATGAGGTCCATGGTTGCACGCAAGGAAAGTTCCTCCTTATTAAGCTGTTTCCTCCCTTGACAGCTAGGACCCGCTGGCTATATCTTCGCAAAGAAGGAAGTGCCTCCTTGTTATGCAAAAAAAAACCATTCCTCCCGATGACAGCTGGGACCCGGCAGGTTTGGTGGCTGACTTGTGGGCCTACTAAGTAGACGTGTACGCAGGGTATTGTCAACTTAATCAACAAATGATTCTCGCAACTGGACCGTTGGATGTTAATCCAACAGCTGTGCTCCTTCTTCAACCTCTGTTCTTGCTCTCGTCTCACGTGGGCGGCAGTGCTCCTGCGCACCCGAACCAGTTAAGTTTCCCACTCCTCTCCATCTGCGACTCCACTGCCGTGTCTTCCCCATCTCCAGATCGTTCCAGTCTGGGGCCTCGCCGTCGTCCATCGGCCTTGGTGCGCTCGGCACGGTGTGATCAACGTGGTCTACAATCGAGAGTCATCGGAAGATGACTGTACGTGAGAGGCTCACAGTGGGGACGTACCACGCCCATGGACGCATGCATGCAACTGCATCCTTTTTACCCTGAAAAATAATGTTTTCTCCCCCTGACTGCTGGGACCCACCAGCTCATTTTCGCACGCAAGGAACTGCGTCCATATTATGGGCAAAAAAATGATTCGCCCCCTGACTGCTGGGACCCACCAGCTACATCTTCGCACGTAAGGAAGTGCTTGACAGTCGGGACCCACCTGGTCGAAGCATACGTAATGTTGTCATTCTGGTCACGAACGTGTACGTACATACGATCGGTCTGTCTGCAGGATGCAGCAATGAACCGTGGCCGTGTAAGGTAGGGCACGTGTCGTAGTAGAGGTGCGCACGTGTCGTAGTAGAGGTGCGCATGTACACGTACGTACAACGCCCATGTTGCAAGAAAGTAAATACGGCCACGTACGTACATACGGGCGGGGTCTCGAACGCCTACTCGCGCATATGTATGGCCAGGGCTCGTGTACATGGTTGCGCCGGAACGGAGAAGCTGCGCCGTCGTCATGTTCATAGGGAGGCAACCGGCTGGGTCGGAACATAATGCATCGTCGTGTTCATCGGGAGCCAACCGGCTTGGACGGAACAGCCAATGGAAACAAGGCCTAGCGTACCGCAGAACAAAGAAAATGGCCTTGTGTTCGACCGGCCACGGTGGAAACGGGATCCTGTTCATCGGGAGGGGTCTGGCGTACCACAAAGCGGAGGAAACAGTCCTCCTACGGTGGAAACGGGGTCCTATTAATCGAGAGGGGTGTGGCGTACCGCAAAACGGAGGAAACAGACTTGTGTCGGAGCGCTACGGTCGAAACGGGGGTCCTGTTCATCGGGAGGGGTGTGGCATACCGCGAAACGGGACTCCACGGGATACTTTTCATCCCCACCATCGACCTCCTCCAGCCTCCACAGGCTACTGTTTATCCACCGTCGACCTCCTCCAGCCTCCACCTGCGACTGTTCATCCACGTGCTCCTGTTCATCCAGCCTCCACCAGCTACTGTTCAACCAACCCTCTCCACGGGGTCCTGTTCAACCACCCCTCCATGGACTACTGTTCAACCAGCCCTCCACCGGCTACTGTTCGACCAGCCGTCCACGGGGTCCTGTCCATCCAACCCTCCACGGGGTCCTGTTCATCCACCGGCTCAATCGATCGGGGTACTGTTCATCCAGCGGCAACGGCCTCTACGACCACGGGTTCCTGTTCATCCAACCCCCCCCAACAACACTCAATGTTCATCCGGAGGCAACATCGATCGGCTTCAGTTAGCAGCAGTAGCGAAGAAATCACTCGGGTTCAGTTAATAGCAAGGGATCGATCGATCGCTCGGGTTCAGTGTAACGCGTAGCCTGCAGTGCAATCACTCGGGTTCAGTTAGAGCCCAACGCCTGGCACCCACGCGCGTACGTGTACGAGAGAAACGCGCATCGCTCGGCCCCTACCACCCACCGTAACCGGGAACTCCCCGATATTTTCCGCGCCCTCGCTTTTACCATGTTTGTTTCGTCATGGGCGGCCCAAAGAATGTTATGCAGCTGCGTCTTCGGCCCACCCAGGATGAAAAGCCCATTTTCTGTCAGGATTTTTTGTAATAGAAGTAGGACACCACCACATCTATGATGATACCGGGTTTTGTCACAGTTATCGTCATAGAAGTGTCATAAGTATGACAGAAATTTTTTCGTTCGGCCCAAAATGTCACGGATGTGTCTTTTTTGTAGTGTAAGAGACATGATAGATTGCACCACATCTAATAAAGTGCGGTTACAACATTTAGACATACCATTACGCTGGGGTGTTCCACGTGGCGTGAGTTGTGAAATTATTCCACATTGTTTCAAATGAAGACCAAACTCATAACTCAAATATTCACCTCCACGATCAGATCGTTGAAACTTAATTTTCTTGTTACGATGATTTTCCACTTCACTCTGAAACTCTTTGAACTTTTCAAATGTTTCAAACTTATGTTTCATCAAGTAGATATACCCATATTTGCTCAAATCATCTGTGAAGGTCATAAAATAATGATACCCGTCGCGAGCATCAACACTCATCGGACCGCATACATCAGTATGAATTATTTCCAATAAGTCTGTTGCTCGCTCCATTGTTCCGGAGAACGGCGTCTTAGTCATCTTGCCCATGAGGCATGGTTCGCAAGCATCAAGTGATTCATAATCAAGTGATTCCAAAAGCCCATCAGCATGGAGTTTCTTCATGCGCTTTACACCAATATGACCTAAACGGGAGTGCCACAAATAAGTTGCACTATCATTATTAAACTTGTATCTTTTGGCTTCAATACTATGAATATGTGTATCACTACTATCGAGATTTAATAAAAATAGACCACTCATCAAGGGTGCATGACCATAAAAGATATTACTCATATAAATAGAACAACCATTATTCTCTGATTTAAATGAATACTGTCTCGCATCAAACAAGATCCAGATATAATGTTCATGCTTAACGCTGGCACCAAATAACAATTATTCAGGTCTAAAACTAATCCCGAAGGTAGATGTAGAGGTAGCATGCCGACCGCGATCACATCGATTTTGGAACCATTTCCCAGGCGCATCATCACCTCGTCCTTAGCCAATCTTCGCTTAATCCGTAGCCCCTGTTTTGAGTTGCAAATATGAGCAATAGAACCAGTATCAAATACCCAGGCGCTACTGCGAGTATTAGTAAGGTACACATCAATAACATGTATATCAAATATACCTTTCACTTTGCATCCTTCTTATCTGCCAAATACTTGGGGCAGTTCCGCTTCCAGTGACCTGTCCCTTTCCAGTAGAAGCACTCAGTCTCAGGCTTAGGTCCAGACTTGGGCTTCTTCACTTGAGCAGCAACTTGCTTGCCGTTCTTCTTGAAGTTCCCCTTCTTCCCTTTGCCCTTCTTCTTGAAACTAGTGGTCTTGTTGACCATCAACACTTGATGCTCCTTCTTGATTTCTACATCCGCAGCTTTTAGCATTGCGAAGAGCTCGGGAATTGTCTTATCCATCCCTTGCATATTATAGTTAATCATGAAGCTTTTGTAGCTTGGTGGCAGTGATTGAAGAACTCTGTCAATGACACTATCATCAGGAAGATTAACTCCTAGTTGAGTCAAGTGGTTGTGGTACCCAAACATTCTGAGTATATGTTCACTGACAGAAATATTCTCCTCCATCTTGCAAATATAGAACTTATCGGAGACTTCATATCTCTCAATTCGGGCATTTGCTTGAAATATCAACTTCAACTCCTGGAACATCTCATATGCTCCATGACATTCAAAACATCGTTGAAGTCCTGATTCTAAGCCGTAAAGCATGGCACACCGAACTATCGAGTATTCATCAGCTTTGCTCTGCCAGACGTTCATAACATTTGGTGTTGCTCCTGCAACAGGCTTTGCACCTAGCGGTGCTTCCAGGACGTAATTCTTCCGTGTAGCAATGAGGATAATCCTCAAGTGACGGACCGTCATCTTTCAACTTATCTTTCTCTAGGAACGCAATAAAATTCAAAGGAATAGTAGCACGGGCCATTTATCTACAACAACATAGACATGCAAAATACTATCAGGTACTAAGTTCATGATAAATTAAAGTTCAATTAATCATATTACTTAAGAACTCCCACTTAGATAGACATCTCTCTAGTCATCTAAATGATCATGTGATCCATATCAACTAAACCATGTCCGATCATCACGTGAGATGGAGAAGTTTTCAAAGGTGAACATCACTATGTTGATCATATCTACTATATGATTCACGCTCGATGTTGGGGATATTACTATTGGACGTAAACCGACCAGGAGTAGTCGGATTGGCTTTACAAAGATTAGAAGCCCATGAAGATGGAAGAATGATGGCGCTTTACGAAGGCCCAAGGCCCAGAGGCAAGTTAAGGCCTGTAGATGTAAACCGACTTAATTGTGTAACTTGCTTTGTAAGATAGGAAGTGTGGAGACCGAGCCGGACACATTTATGATCCGGCTTCGGGACTCTGTAAACCGGCGGGCGTCAACCCGTGTATATAAAGGGACGACCCGGCAGCGGTTGAGGGACAGACAACAACTCGAGAGCTAGACAAAGCGGATTCGCTGCCTGGCCTTCAAAACCATAGTAATACCAATCACAACTAGACGTAGGCTTTTACCTTCATCAAAGGGGCCGAACTAGTATAAACTCCCCGTGTCCCCTTGTCCGGTTTAACCCCTTTAAGCTAACCCGTTGCGATGGCTCCACGACCAAGTCCTTTCACAAGGACATCTGCCGTGACAAACCCACGACAGTTGGCACCCACCGTGGGGCTATCGCACGATGGTTTCGAGTTCTTGAAGGGCAGCTTTGATGGACTCAAGGGGTACGCTGTGGGCCGGATGACGAAGAGTCGTCGCGGCAAGCTCTACATCGACAATGTAGGTTGGGGTCCCAAGGCCGATTCAATCGAATACGGGTATCGGGTCCCCTTTGGTGGGATTCACATCTTCATCGACAAGATTGGCGAACAGGCCCCTGAGCCGGACATCTGCACCGACATCATCGAGACAGCTCAGCGTGCAAGCCCTTCACTGGTTCAGCCCATGGCGAAGCATGTTTTCGTAGGCGTCATCCATGGAGCAGAATACGAGGACGGACCGGCGTCGGATGGAGAAACCGTTGTCTGTTCCAACGACGAGTCTTCCGGAGAGACTGAATCGCTCTATCAGTTGCAGGATGGCCGGATTAGTGGAGGATCCGAGGGCAATAGTATTCCGGACTTCCCTGATCTGCCAAACCGGGCCGCTATCTTCATGGCCGGTACACAGTCGGTGCCTATTTCGTCAGCTGCTGCAGCAATACTCTTTGGTTCAACACAGGGGCAGCAAGCTCTACGCCGCCTCCGGCTCAAGTCCTGTCTGACTTGTTCGATGCTTTGGCAACATTGATGGCCGCAGAGGTGGATACGGCTGCCCAGGATCAGCACAACGCGGAGATTGCAAAGGTGAAGGATCAGATAGCCTGGGCTAAAGCGGACCTAGCGGCAGAGAATGTTAGGATGGCTACAGAACGGGCCGAGTTGGAAGCTCAGGCCTACCGGATTAGGCTGGATCAGAACGCTTCTGAAGAAGTCATGAGAAGAAGGTACCGATCGCATCTCCCGTCGGGTTATGAGCCACGAAATCTCTTCAATACGCCAGGAGCAGGAACTAGCAACCAGCCAATATTAAACCGGACGGAGGCACCAAGAACAGGAGCATCGGTTCAGCCGCGTACGATGGACCCACCTCGTTAGAATAACATTGTGCCACAATATGTTCCGACACCTCCTGGGCATTACTCCAACCCGTTGGACAACATTGTGGTCGCCGCTGCATGGTTAGCAGCCCTCCCAACCGACGGTGAGTCACCAGTTGCGGCTGAAGCGCGATGGGCCAGAGATCTCCTTCAAACAGCTTTAAATCAGCAGCAGGCATATTCGCACAGTCATGAGAGGATTCATTCCACCCCACATCCAAGCTGGAGCTATAGCAGGCATGTTGAGGATGAACCGGCCATGTCAAGCAGTGCACGTCGCCGTAACTTGCCACGAGGACACAACCCGGCAGGGGCGGTGCCAATGCGCAAGATGTGGTGGATCATGGTCATGCACGTCGGGGGGCCGAGTTAGAGGCTCTGCACGGGGCCCGTCAACCTACTCCGGTTCGCCCCACTGCTTCAGTCGAACCAGGGGTAGTATTCAGTTCCTTAGGGGTGTCGTGCCTTACCCCCGCTTTGCGTAATGTGAGACTGCCCAAGGATTTCAAAGGACCTCGTAAGGTACCCAATTATACCGCCGATCTGCAGCCAGAGGCGTGGGTTAAAAGCTACGAGATGGCAATGGAGATGTTGGATGTGGATGAAGCAGTACGTGCTAAATACTTCACCATGATGTTGGAAGGAACAGCTCGTACTTGGTTGAAGAGCTTACCAACTAATTCTGTCAGATCATGGGCCGAATTGAAGCACCGGTTTATCCAGAACTTCAAAGATACTTGTAAGCAACCCATGTCAATTGTGGATCTGGCCGCTTGTGTCCAAGAGGAAGGGGAGTCCATGACCCATTGGGTAAAGCAGGTCTCAGCAATTTTGCATTCATCGGATCGTATCAATGTAGACACCGCAGTACTAACATTGGAGGGCAATTGCCGTTTTTTGCCGCTCAAACAGAAGTTAGGAAGGCTCAAACGTCACTGCAATGATATGTCGACGCTTATGGCTGCTTTGGTTAAATACACTGATTCGGATACTACCAAAGACCCTGACTGTCGGGTGGTAGGTGCGACATATGCCAACGGGTGGCTTATCATTGTGGGAGCCAGTAAGGCGTCGCCGGTGCCTGGAAACGGGATGAGGCGAAGACATGCACGCCGGTGAATCTTACCCAGCTTCGGGGCTCTCGATGGAGATAACACCCCTGCTACTGCTCTGCGGGGTCTCCGCATGATCACTAGATGGACAAGTAGCTACACAATCATCCTTGAGTTGTTCGGTGGGAGGAGGAAGAAGGGCACGGCTAGCTTGCTTCTTCTCCTTGTGTGGTGTCTAGAACTAGCAGGGGGTCGAACCCTTTGCATGGGTGCCCCGGGGGGTTTAATGGTAATCCGACTGGGCGCGGGGCCCAGCCGTCTGTGACTGCGCTCGCCGGCTTCTGCGCCGACTACTGGGGCCCGCCGGCTGGTGGGTCCCGCTGGCTACCAACTCCTTGGCAACAGGCAGGCCCCACTACCAAGGGTCTTGTCGATGGCTGGTTACTGTTGCCTCAACCAGATGACGAGGGCTTCATCGAGGCAAGCGTGGCTACAGTGCCGCCGTCCGGCGGACGATTACTGTAGCCTTACCGCGTCTTGTCTCCTTAATGGGGTGTCTTCTTCGAGAGGGGAAGCGAGCCGGCTGCGAGGAGCCGGCCCTGTCTCGGGCCGACTGGGGGAGGCCAGGCCGCCTTCGGGTGTCTCTCTGCCCGAAGGGGCCCATCGCTCGTGGGCCGTACTGGTAGCCCGTCGTGGATGACATCAGGGTGAACATGGCAATAGTGCCGCGCCGGACGGGTCATGGCCACTCCGTACGGCGCACTATGCCAGGCGTGCTCCGGGATTCGGGGGTGGCAGGCTTCACTGTAGCCACGCCCCATCTCATCGCCGCTAGGTGGATGCAAACTTTGAGGGTACGGTCTCGACCGCTTTATGGGAGCCGGCTTCTTGGAGCCGGCCTTCTTGCGGCCGGCTTCTCGAAGTCGGCCCTCTCCAAAGCTTTCTTCATGAGGGCTAAAGTCGGCCACCTTCCGAAAGCCGGCCTGGGCGACAGCCAGCAAGGGGAAGGCGGCCCTATGTCTTGGATTCTCGAGAGCCGGACGGGCTCGTAATTTTTTTAGAAGGGCCAGGGGAAGCCGGCTAGGCTACCCATGGCTATTTACTCCGACAGTAGTCCCCGAAGCTGATCGAGCTTCAAGGCGGACAAAGGGACGAGAAGCTTGGTCAGCTTCCTATCCTGCGGGGCCAGCTTTACTTGTGCGCGCCGACTTCAGAGAGCTCCGGTTCTCGTAGGCGGGAATGCGGGCCACGTGGCGAGGAAATCCTGCCAACGCACACGCACGACGGGACGTCGCCGCAGGCCCGGGCCCGCCACTCGCAGGCCTTGGGCCGAGCGCGGATCTTCCGTGGCCCACATGGACCGCTTGCCTTCCCACGGCGGTTTTATTCCGCCATCATGGCACAGTAATCGCAGGACGTGGGGGAGTGGGCACGATCGATCCCCACAATTCCCCACGCGAGCCTATAAGTAGGGGGAGGGGGGAGAGACAGAGGTTCGCACGCTCTCTCTCGCTCCGCCCCCTCTCGGCCTCCTTTCTTCCTCTCGCTGCTGCCGTAGCCTCTCGTCTCAGCGCCGCCGTGCCACCCCATTGTCTTGCTTCCATGGCGCTATCGAGCTCGTGGGACGGCTCCAACGTCCATGAGGATCACGTGGAGTTCCTCCACCAGACTCGGCGCCTGCCCGACGCCAACCTCGTGCGGGTCCGTCTGGCGCCGAAGACGGAGATTTCACCGGCACCGGAGGAGGGCGAGCGGGTCGTCTTCCGCTCGCACTTCCTGCGCGGATTCGGCCTTCCGGCGAGTGGGTTTCTGCGCTCCTTCCTCGAGTTCTACAACCTTCAGCCGCATCACCTCACGCCCAATGCGGTGATGCTGCTGTCGGCCTTCGTCTCCCTCTGCGAAGGCTTCTTGGGGCTGCTCCCCACGCTGGAGCTCTGGGGGGAGTTCTTCCAGAGCAAACTCGGCACCGTCATCGCAGGCGTGCCCGCCCCTTGCGGAGCCTTCATCGCCATGAGGAGGGCGGGCGAGAACAACCCGTTCACGCCCATCCCCCTGATCCAGTCAGTGAAGATCTGGCAGAAGTCATACTTCTACGTGAAGAACGTTGCCGAGCATGGAGACCACGTCAACCTGTCGGCTTACGTAGCCGGCCCGCCGGCTGGGAGGCAGCCCTCATGGAGTTTCCGGTCCCGGTCACTGTCTCAGGCCGGGAACGCTGCCGTCTCCTGGCTTCGGGTGATGATCCAGTCGGAAGGCTTGAGCGGGGCCGACCTGGTGGCCGCCTTCATGGAGCGCCGGATATCTCCTCTCCAAAGCCGGCCCCACATGATGTGCCAGATGAGCGGCCGGTTTGACCCAAGCCGGCTGAGCACCAGGGAGATGCCTCATGCGGAGGTATCGTACATGGTAAACTACATCTCCAATTGCAAGCTTGCTGAGGACTGGCGATACGACAAGGCGCCGTACTCTCGCGCCAACCCTCCGCCCATGGTAAGTTTTCCTTTTCTTTCTTCTTGTTGGTAGCCGGCTTCATGGTGGCCAGCTTCTGATCAGTTGGTTCTTCTTAGCAGAACCCTCTTCTCCCGCCGACGACCGGGGCAGCGGGGATAGAACGCCAGTATGCCCTCGACCGCACGGCGGATGACATCGACGACCCGGACTTGGGGGCGGCCGCCATGGAAGACGCCGTCGTGGGGGACGACGCCGAGCCCGGGGGCACAAGGCTCACCGCCAGCTTCGAGGACTGGCCAGATGATTTCGAAGCTGAATTCGCCCCGCGTCGCCAGCCAGCGGCCGACCATCAGGGCGCGGGCTCGTCCATCGCGCCGGCTGCCGGCGGCGGTGCACATAAGCGTCGGGCTGCTTCAGGCCTCTTCGGCAGTCGGCCGAAGAAGTCCAAAGCCTCCACCGCGGCGACCAAGTGAGATGAGGCAGCTGCGAAAGCCGCCCGCTTCCGCAAGGCGGTGAAGCAGCCTCAGGCGATCTCAGCATAAGTCGTCAATTGCCCTGCCGCAGGCTTTTCATCGTTCTCTCTTGTTCGAAAATTCTTCTTAACTTTTCCCGCTTGCTGGATAGGGCGCCACTTTCCCTTGAGAGGGGTCCGGGCGGCTCCGTAGTGGGGCCGGCTAGTGGGTCTTCGCGCTCCCGCCGCGTGGACCCCCGCGCCGATCTCAGGGAAGCCACGGAGCGGAACGCCCGTGAGGCACAGGAGGAGCGCGAGGCGGCAGAAAAAGCGGCCGCCCAGGCGGCGAAGGAGCAGGCCGGCGCGGCTGCCAAGGCCCAGGCGGAGTCGGCGACCGCGGAGACGGAGGCGGGGGGTTCGCGCAACCAGCCTCCGCTGCTCGCCATTCCCCTCCGAGCCGTGGCCCCTGATACCCCACTGCCCTTGGCGGAGGAAATTGTCCAAGACCCGCCGCTGATGGAGAGGAGGGAGGACCCCGTGGCCTTCGCGAGGAGAGCGCCGCCAGCGGCGCCAACCGGAGCGGGCCAAGGCGGCCAATCGTCAGCGGCGCCAGAGGAGCCGGACGGGGGTGAGCCGGAGGACAGAGCTGGCCTCGAGGTGCAGCCGGTGATGCGTCGGCACGCAGGGGGAGGCGCCGCTCCGCCGGAGTCGCACCAAGTCGCGGGTGCAGGCCAGTCGGCTGAAGATCCATAGGCGGCCAGCACTGCCACATCCGAGTGGACTCCCAGCGGGGGGACTGGCGAGCTGAATGTGGCAGCTCAAGGGGTCCGGAGCCGGCTTCAAGCTCAGGCCGCCCTGCTGCAGCAGTTCACCCAGGAGTTCCTATCGACGCGAGCCGCCATCCGAGTGAGTCCTTCATTCTTGGCCGTTTTGATCTCTTGATTTCATCCGTGGGGGCGCGTCAACGCACCCACTGGGTGTAGTCCCCGAGATTCGGGCCGACTGCTGCGCAGTCGGGTCGAATCTTTCTTGACAACCACCTTATCTTTGCTTCTTGTCTGAATCTTTCAGGAATATCATAACCTCCGTGCTGCCGCCTTTAACTCCCAGGCTCGGGATTTGAGTCGGAGGACCGACGACCTGGCCGACAGCCGAAGTAAGTGCTTGATTTTGTCTGTCTCCTGTGGGGGCGCGTCAGCGCACCCACTGGGTGTAGTCCCCGAGATTCGGGTCGACTGCTGCGCAGTCGGGTCGGATCTTTCTTGACGACTTTTTCCTCATTGGTTTGTCTTTTTCTTTGTCTTCAGGGGCCAACGCCGACTTGAGGAAGGAGCTCGGCGAAGCGCAGGCCGCCCTTCATACCAAGGACGCCGAGTACGCTGTCTTGGTCCAGGAGCGTGACCGCCTGGCCAAGAAGCTGGCTGACCAGGAGAAGAGCCACAAGGCGGCCCTGCAGCAAGCGCAGGATAGCGAGGCCGCCCTGAAGGCAGAGTATGAGACCGAGGCGGCGAGCTGGGCTGAGACCCGGCGAGCACTTGATGAGGGCTTCGGCCGCATCGAGGACTTGATCGACGGTAAGCCGCCTTCCTCGCTCCTTTCCTGCCCCTTGGCGTCTGGTTCTTGTCCTAACTTGTGCTGCTTCTTATTATTCATGCTAGAATTGTATTAACCGGAAACGTAATACTTGTGTGAATACATAGACAAACAAAGTGTCACTAGTATGCCTCTACTTGACTAACTCGTTAATCGAAGATGGTTATGTTTCCTAACCATAGACATGAGTTGTCATTTGATTAATGGGATCACATCATTAGGAGAATGATGTGATTGACATGAGCCATTCCATTAGCTTAGCACCCGATCGTTTAGTATGTTGCTATTGCTTTCTTCATGACTTATACATGTTCCTATGACTATGAGATTATGCAACTCCCCTTTACCGGAGGAACACTTTGTGTGCTACCAAACGTCACAACGTAACTGGGTGATTATAAAGGTGCTCTACAAGTGTCTCCAAAGGTACATGTTGGGTTGGCGTATTTCGAGATTAGGATTTGTCGCTCCGATTGTCAGAGAGGTATCTCTGGGCCCTCTCGGTAATGCACATCACTTAAGCCTTGCAAGCAATGCAACTAGTAAGTTAGTTGCAAGATGATGTATTACAGAACGAATAAAGAGACTTGCCAGTAACGAGATTGAACTAGGTATTGAGATATCGACGATCGAAACTCGGGCAAGTAACATACCGATGACAAAGGGAATAATGTATGTTGTTATGCAGTCTGACCGATAAAGATCTTCGTAGAATATGTAGGAGCCAATATGAGCATCCAGGTTCCGCTATTGGTTATTGACCGGAGACGTGTCTCGGTCATGTCTACATTGTTCTCGAACCTGTAGGGTCCGCACGCTTAACGTTATGATGACAGTTTCATTATGAGTTTATATATTTTGATGTACCAAAGGTTGTTCGGAGTCCCGGATGTGATCACGGACTTGACGAGGAGTCTCGAAATGGTCGAGACATAAAGATCGATATATTGGACGACTATATTTGGACACCGGAAAGGTTCCGGGTGAGATTGGGACAATACCGGATCACCGGGAGGTTATCGGAACCCCCCGGGAGGTATATGGGCCTTATTGGGCCTTAGTGGAAAGGAGGGGAAAGGAGCAAGGGAGGGGGCGCGCCCCCCAAGCCCAATCCGAATTGGGAAGGGGGCCAGCCCCCCCTTTCCTTCGTCCCTCCTTCCTCTTCCTTCCCTCTCCTACTCCTAATAGGAAAAGGGGGAGTCCTACTCCCGGTGGGAGTTGGACTCCCCCCCTTGGGCGCGCCACCCTCCTTGGCCGGCCCCCTCCTCCACTCCTTTACATACGGGGGCAGGGGGCACCCCAGAGACACAACAATTGATCATTGATCTCTTAGCCATGTGCGGTGCCCCCTTCCACCATAATCCTCGATAATATTGTAGCGGTGCTTAGACGAAGCCCTGCGACGGTAGAACATCAAGATCGTCACCACGCGGTCATGCTGACGGAACTCATCCCCGACACTTTGCTGGATCGGAGTCCGAGGATCGTCATCGAGCTGAATGTGTGCAAAAACTCAGAGGTGCCGTAGTTTCAGTGCTTGATCGGTCAGGCCGTGAAGACGTACGACTACGTCAACTGCGTTGTTATAACGCTTCCGCTTCCGGTCTACGAGGGTACATAGACAACACTCTCCCCTCTCGTTGCTGTGCATCACCATGATCTTGCGTGTGCGTAGGAATTTTTTTGAAATTACTACGTTCCCCAATAGTGGCATCCGAGCCTAGGTTTTATGTCTTGATGTTATATGCACGAGTAGAACACAAGTGAGTTGTGGGCGATATAAGTTATACTGCTTACCAGCATTTGATACTTTGGTTCGGCGGTATTGTTGGATGAAGCGGCCCGGACCGACATTACGCGTACGCTTACGCGAGAATGGTTCTACCGACGTGCTTTGCACACAGGTGGCTGGCGGGTGTCAGTTTCTGCAACTTTAGTTGAACCGAGTGTGGCTACGCCCGGTCCTTGCAAAGGTTAAAACAACACCAACTTGACAAACTATCGTTGTGGTTTTTGATGCGTAGGTAAGATTCACTAGTGCAGAACCGGGCAATAGCACCGGTTCGTAAGGCCCTTTAGTGCCGGTTCCATAACCGGCACTAAAGTGTGGTCACTAAAGGCCCCCCCTTTAGTACCGGTTCAGCATGAACCGGTGCTAAAGGGCAACCACGTGGCACGAGCCAGCTCCGGGGGCCGGGAGCCCTTTAGTACCGGTTGGTAACACCAACCGGTACTAAAATGTTTGGGGGGCTTTTGGTTTTATGATTTCTTTTTCATTTAATTTTGTGTTTTCCATTTTAATTCTTTTTCGTTTGCTGGTATTTTATGATACTATACATTGTACACGTTATGCACATATATATATATATATATATATATATATAAATAGAATTTCTAGTAGAACCAATCATATATATATCATCAATGTCTCACAAACCACCATATTAATTCACACATACACACATGTATAGCTATATACAATTTCTCCTACATATGCATGTTGCCTTCGAAGCCAGTGGCATTAGCCTAATTGGTGCCTTCGGAGCACGATGATAATTGGAAGTGGTTCATGACCTGGTCGATGGGGCCGGTAGCGGGTGATAGTATTCTCCCTTCGGATTTATGACCTGGTCGAGCAAAAATCCCGCTATTTCCTCTTGAAGTGCTTCTATGCGCTCCGTTTCTAGGAGCTTGTCCCGCACCTCTTTGAACTGTTAAGAAGGAGATCAATATGCATGTGTATTAGTTGTGTGACTAGATATCGATAATGGTGTAAAAATTGTGAATAGTGTTTTGACAAGCGTACCCATTCCTGTCTTTGAGATCTGCTCCTTTCGGACGCCATCATGCGAATGTTCTCGCAAACGCAGAATGCACACAGATTAGTCCCCTGCGCCTGCTTCAGGGCCTTTATTACGAGAATGGAATTTAATTTGATCAGATAATAATTAATCAAGCATGATAATTAAAGAGATGGCAGCTAGCTAGCTAGCTAGTACTACTTAATTACTTACCTTGGGTCGAAACCATTTCAGCTGTCGTTTCCATTCGCCTTCCGTGACGCTGATGAACCTTGCCCAAGCCCTGCCCGCCGATAAATAAAATGAATAAAGGGGTTATTAAATAGTTCATATCATGAAATGACGAACTAAAAAGGCCGAGATATATAGTTAATAATGGTTGAAATTACCTGTTGACTATCCCAAACAAGATGTTATAGTCACTATTTGCTTTGAGTAGTGAGTCCAGTATTTGAACTGGCCCGGCGTCAACTTCAATGATACACAAGATCCAGTGAAATCTGCGTGCACACACGTTTGCATGTCTTAATTAAGCAGGCATATGTAAGCAAAAACATGTAGCTAGCTAGTAGGCAAAAATAGAGAATTTGTAGTACAAGAAAGTGTGACTCACTGGAAGTTGTAAGGAAGTAGTATATCTTCATTGTATTTGAGGCGCTTCAAGAACTCTAGCATGTTGTCCTCTACCTACTTTTCATGATGCTTGTTTATTGTCCATGTGTATTCATTAACGGGGTTTGGGTCAATGAACCCAATGCCATAGCGTCCACCTTTTCTCATTTCATACATCTTCATCCTGCATAATACCACAGAAAAGAATATAGTGAGGATAATTACAGTTAATGATTGTCAAAAGGATCACTACAGCTAGCTTGAGACTTAAATTACAGAAAGAATCACTTACAGACACTAGCAACTGACGATAGATTTGTCGAGTGCGTCTTGATTGTATAACTGACACAGTTCAGAATACTCAACGGTCACAGGTTTCTCATGGTAGTAATGATCCTTCTTGACTTGCACCATGAGGGACTCTCGATCGGATCTCTTGGTAATGTCCATGTACCACTGATGCAATTCATACATTCTCGTTGGGAGCTTCTTGACCTCTTCTGGCTTAACCAAAGGTTGGCACCGGGCATATTTCCGTTTTATTTCCTCCTCTGTAAGCACAGGCATGTCCTCGATCTCGAGGAGTTATCCAACAGTAATTTTGAGAGTTTCATCCTGCATTATATGCTCCTGGGTTATTACCACATCGCCCACCTCGGGAACGTAAACTGTTTGGCCACAATAATATTGGGCACACGTACTGTCACGTGTTGTTGGCGGCACAACAAGCGGGGGGATCGATTGCGCCGCCTGTTCTCCCAGCTGGGCAATAGTTTTCCCGCATTTTTTGACAGTTGCTTGTTGTTTGCTCGAGCTCGAGCTCGCCTTCTTCTGTAGACGTTGTCGATGTAACTTGCTGATGTGGTGCTCATAGTCTGTGTCAACAGGCTTAGGAGCTGATGATTGAGCCATACGAATGAAGTGGTCAACTACTTCCACAGGGACTTTCTCCCTTGGCGGCGGTGGCGGTTTCGGTCCAAAATGGGTGTCGACTTCTGCCCGTACTATGGCATTGGTTTGCCCGTCGGTCCTGTTGTAAGCCCTCTCAGGAAGAGGAGTAGTGAGGTTTGGACCATATTTATATCGCTTGCCTCCGCCTGTACTTCCTGTACTATGACCTCGACTCATACCGCTACGCACCATAGCTGCGGGGTGTCTCTTCTGCGATTGCTGAGGTGGCGGAGATGGCTGACGGGGCTGAGTTGGACGAGGAGGAGAGGCCTGAAGCTGTGCCGGACTTGCAGTGGCCTGAGGTTGTGCCGGACTTGGAGGAGGAGTGGACGTCTGACGCTATGTCGGACTTGGAGGAGGAGTGGCCTGACACTTTGCCGGACTTGGAGGAGGAGGAGTGGCCTCACGCATTGGTGGACTTGGAGGAGCGGGAGTCTGCTGACTCGGTGGCGGACTTCGATGAGGAGTCGGGTGACGCGGTGTCGGTGGCCTTCGAAAGATGATGCAATCCTTTCTCCATAGGATGATACGATGTTTGGCATCTCCGAGTGTGTGCTCCTCGTCACCTCCAGGAATATCAAGCTCTAGCCCTGAATATTGGTCCACCACCTCATCAACCACGACACGAGCATAGCCTGTTCGAATCGCGTTGCAATGGAAGGTTTCATCGGGGGAATTTGTATAAGCAACGCCGTCCGCCACCTTCAAGGATATGTTCTTAATTTTGAAGTGTAGCTCGCAGTTAGTGTTCTTCGCGATATCATCCACGGGGTATCTATCCAGCATTGCGTCAAACGGGGCGGAACCCACGCTGCTTCTCGGCATGGATGGGGCGGTGGTATCCAATGCTGGATCATCCGCTAGCTGCTGCAGCTGATGAGACCCCCTTTGCTGGCTAAGTGAGTCGACCTGCTCCTGCTGCCACTAGAATTTGATTGCCAAGTCCGCATGCGCTGATTCTAGGCCTTGAAGGCGTTCATAGTCGAGCTTCCTCTGCTCCTCCTCCATCTTCCTCTTCTTCTCCTCCGCAATCTTCTTTCTCGCACGGGTTCTGTAGTCGGCGTTCTAGTCCGAAAACCCCTCATACCACGGAATAGCGCCCATGCCTCGTGTTCTTCTCGGGTGTTCAGGATTTCCCAGGGCACGCGTAAGCTCGTCGTTCTCTCTGTTGGGCTCGAACAACCCGAATCGAGCCTCTTCTATTGCAACAAGTAGCTTATCTTCGGCTCCGTCCAGACATGCCTTCTTGGAAACTTTGCCTGTCTTCGGGTCCAACTCCCCCCATGCGCATAGAACCAAGTCCTGCACCTGGGGGGCCAGCTCAATGTTTCTGGAGTGAAACTTGCATCCAACATCTCTTTCTCAGACTTATCCCACTTAGGCATTCCCACCGCATAGCCACTTGGCCCCAACTTATGGAACTTATCCTTTTTTGCGGCATTGGCCTTGTTTATCCTTTGAATTTCACGAAATCGTCCCAATGAGCACTTTGATTCTCTAGTGTTCCCTCGAATACTGGAGTCTTCCTTTCCTCCCTTGATGTACTTGTCCCATTCACGATTCTTGTGGTTCTTGAATGCAACCGCCATCTTCCTAAGAGCATCGTCCTTGACTTTCTGCACATCTGCTTCTATGAAATGATCTGGTAGGGTGAAATGTTCCATGAGAGTATCCCAAAGCAGACTTTTTTGTCTGTCATCGACAAAAGTAAGATCTGGACGTGGTTTTGCTGGCTTTCTCCATTCTTGAAGGGAGATCGGGAGTTGGTCCTTCACAAGAACTGCGCACTGACGAACGAACTTGTCCGCAATCTTCTTAGACGCTAATGGTTTGCCATTAGGTTTGATTGCCTCGATATTATACTTTACGCCCTCCTTCAACTTTTTGTTCGGGCCTCGTTTCGTCCTGTTGCCTGAAGATTTGCTCGATCCGGATGGCTGAAAGAAGAAAGATCGATTCGTTAATATATCTTCAACTCATTTAAAACATGTGATGATCACCAGATGCCTGCTTACATAAATATATATACCTCTCCGGTGTTGTCATAATCGTAATTCATGACTTCATCAATTCGGTCGTCGCGATCGAGTATCATATCACCCTCTCCGGTGTTGTTTAGAAATTCGGAGCCGTCATAATCTTCTTCATTCTGATCATCATCTGGCCCGCGTATTATATCGAGCATGGTCTGTTCTCCCTCTCTGTTGGTATTGTCCGCCATAGCTTTTATTTAACTATGCCAAAAGAAATATAAAACAATTTAGTATTCAAATTACATCGTCTCGAATAATAGATATAATCTCGAATACATCGTCTCAAATAATAGATATAATCTCGAATACATCGTCTCAAATAATAGATATAATCTCGAATACATCGTCTCGAATAATAGATATAATCTCGAATACATCGTCTCGAATAATATATAATCTCGAATACATCGTCTTGAATATTATATATCGAGTACATCACTGGCTAGGTTGCTAATAAAGATCGAATACTACAGAAGAATCTAGGACACTCGCGGTTCCTGTGGCGTGGGCGGTGGACACCCAAAGAGAAGGAACCCTCACAGGATCATAGCTGAAGTGAGATCCCTGAAGAAACTGCCAGGTATTGGAGAACCTGCCGCCCTCTAACGCAACCATGTAGCGATGGACGTGCTCGTCCTCCTCCCTGACACGGTGACGTACCACCTCCGGCGGGGCCGGCTCCCTCCGCACCGAAACTGGCCCACGCGAACGCCACCAAATGAGATCAGGTCGACGACGGGACCCGGGGCCGGGTTCCTCATCAAGCGGCGCGCCCCTCCAGGCAGCACCTCTCAGTGCCAGCCCGGCGGAGCCCAGTCCCGGACATGGGTCAGTTGGACGTCGTCGCGGACGGGTCGACGGCGAGGATGCGGGCCGGGCATTGTCGAGAACAAATACTAGCTATATGCCCGCAAAAAGTAATATTTTTTTAACGATTGGATTTTGATAACTAAAATTTCTAACATTTCTATATAACTAACATTTCTATAACATTTCTAATATTTCTAGAACTAAAAAAAGAAAAATTTCTAACTTTTTTATAACGATTTCTATAACTAAAAAACAGAAAAATTTCTAACAATTCTAACTTTTTATAGCTATTTCTATTCTAACATTTCTAACTATTCTAACAATTCTAACATTTCTAACTATTTCTAAAAAACAGAAAAATTTCTAACAATTTCTAAAAAACAGAAAAAATTCTAACAATTCTAACTTTTTTATAACTATTTCTATAACTAAAAAACAGAAAAATTTCTAACAATTCTAACATTTCTAACTATTCTAACAATTCTAACAATTCTAACATTTCTAACTATTCTAACAATTCTAACATTTCTAACTATTTCTAAAAAACAGAAAAATTTCTAACAATTTCTAAAAAACAGAAAAATTTCTAACTATTTGTATAACTAAAAAACAAAAAATGTATGTGTGTGTGTGCGCGCGCTCACCGGCGAGGCGAGAGGCGACGGGGGGCGGTGACGGGGACGGCAACGGGCGCGGCGACGACGACGGGGACGTACGGGGCGGCGACGACGGGGACGAGGACGACGCGGGACGGGCCGGGACGGGGCGGCGATGACGACGGGGACGGGGACGACGCGGCGACGACGACGGGGACGGGGCGGCGACGGGGGCGGCAACGAGGGATGGAGACGTACGGGGGGCGTGGCGGGCGACGGTGCAGAGGAGAAGAAGCAGATGAGAAACTGAAATTTTCGTAAGTGTTGTTTATATAGGAGGGGCCTTAGTACCGGTTGGAGCCACCAACCGGTACTAAAGGCCTGTTTTGGCCAGGCCAAGCGGCGGGAAGCGACCCCCTTTAGTACCGGGTGGTGGCTCCAACCGATACTAAAGGCCCCCCTTTAGTACCGGTTGGTGCCACGACCCAGTACTAAAGGGGGTGCGCTGGCGCAGGTGCGGTGCGGCAAGTTTAGTCCCACCTCGCTAGCCGAGGGGCGACCGCACTGGTTTATAAACCCCCATGCGGTAGCTTTCTCGAGCTCCTCTCCAAAGCAGGCCTACTGGGCCTACATGTTATGTGCTGCCCTATTGGCCTACTGGGCCTTTGCGGGCCTGCATCCTGGCCCAACAACAGGTTGGGTTTCTAGTCGTATGCCGGCCGCTTTGGCCTAGTAGGCGGGCTTTTTTTATTTTTTTTGCTTTATTTATTTTTGAGTTGTTTTTTTGTGTATTTAGAGTTTCTTTGTGAATATTTTTGCTTTAGGTACAAAAAATTACAAACTTTCTGTTAGTGCCCGTAGTTTTCAAATTTGAATAGTTTAAATTTTGAATTATTTGAAATTAGTGTGAATCACTAGTTTGTGAATAACTTAACTTTAAAAATCAGTAATGGCATGAAAGAATTTGTTTGCACATAAAATTTCTTCGCGTTTCAAATGCCAAAACACATAATTAACTACCCTAACTATTACAGAGATTCCTTTCTGGGTGTGAAACACAGAAGAAAGTGATGATAGTGAAGCCGATCACATCCCAGATCTTTGGGTGTGAAACTTTTTCTTCGCGTGTGTCCCTTTACGCCGTAACCATGGAAAATCTTCATCATTTAACGGGATGCTCGGGTCAATATTCACTGTGAATGGAGCAATTTCATTAAAGTTTTCATAATCTTCTGACTTGTCTGTCTTGTCATCCACTCCCACGATGTTTCTCTTCCCAGAAAGAACTATGTGCCACTTTGGCTCATCGTACGATGCATTCGCTTCCTTATCTTTTCTTTTTCTTGGCTTGGTAGACATGTCCTTCACATAGAAAACCTGTGCCACATCATTGGCTAGGACGAATGGTTAGTCTGCATACGCAAGATTGTTGAGATCCACTGTTGTCATTCCGTACTGCGGGTCTTCCGTTACCCCGCCTCGTGTCATATTGACCCATTTGCACCGAAACAAAGGGACCTTCAAACCACGTCGATAGTCAAGTTCCAATATGTCCTGTATATAACCATAATATGTTTCCTTTCCTGTCTTGGTTTCTGCATCAAAGCGGACACCACTGTTTTGGTTGGTGCTCTTCTTATCTTGGCGATCGTGTAAAATGTATTACCATTTATCTCGTACCCTTTGAAAGTCATTATATTTGAAGATGGTAACTAGGACAACAAGTACAGCTCATCTTCAATAGAGGTGTCATGCATGGTACATGTCTGCAACCAGCTGGCGAAACTCCTGGTTTGTTCACGTGTAATCCAGTCATCAGACCGCTCCGGGTGTTTGGAGCATAGAAAATTCTTGTGTTCATCCATATACGGAGCCACCAAGGCGGAATTCTGTAGAACTGTGTAGTGTGCTTCAGTGAGAGAATGTTCGTCCATACATATTATTTGTTCCCCTCCTAGCGTGCCTTTTCCATCTAGTCTGCCCTTATGCCGCGATTCAGGAACACCAATCGGCTTAAGGTCAGGAATAAAGTCAATACAAAACTCAATGATCTCCTCATTTTGACGGCCCTTGGAGATGCTTCCTTCTGGCCTAGCACGGTTATGAACATATTTCTTTAAGACTCCCATGAACCTCTCAAAGGGGAACATATTGTGTAGAAATACAGGACCCAAAATGTTAATCTCTTCGCATGGGTGAACTAGGACGTGCGTCCTGATGTTGAAGAAGGATGGTGGGAACACCAACTTGAAACTGACAAGACATTGCACCAAATCATTCTCTAACCTTGGTATGATTTCTGGATCGATTACCTTCTGAGAGATTGCATTGAGAAATGCACATAGCTTCACAATGGCTAATCGAACGTTTTCCGGTAGAAGCCCCCTCAATGCAACCGAAAGCAGTTGCGTCATAATCACGTGGCAGTCATGAGACTTTAGGTTCTGGAATTTTTTCTCTGCCATGTTTATTATTCCCTTTATATTCTACGAGAAGCCAGACGGTACCTTAATACTGAGCAGGCATTCAAAGAGCATAGCTTGTATGACCCTGATGTATGCCGTCTTTTCCGTGCATACGTTGCTGGTCCTCTCGTGCCTCAGGTGTATCTTTTGTCTTCCCATACACGCCCAAGAAGCCAAGCAGGGTCACACAAAGATTCTTTGTCACGTGCATCACATCGATTGCGGAGCGGACCTCTAGGTCTTTCCAATAGGGAAGGTCCCAAAATATAGATTTCTTCTTCCACATGGTGCGCGTCCGTCAGCGTCATTCGGAACAGGTTGTCCACCAGGACCCTTTCCAAAGACCACCTTCAAATCCTTGACCATATCATGTACATCAGCACCAGTACGGTGGCGAGGCTTCGTCCGGTGATCCGCCTCACCTTTGAAATGCTTGCCTTTCTTTCTTACGGGATGCCTGCTCGGAAGAAATCGACGATGTCCCAGGTACACATTCTTCTTACAATTAGCCAAATATATACTATCGGCATCGTCCAAACAGTGCGTGCATGCGCGGTATCCCTTGTTTGTCTATCCTGAAAGGTTACTGAGAGCAGGCCAATCATTGATGGTCACGAACAGGAACGCCTTTAGGTCAAATTCTTCCCCCATGTGCTCATCCCACGCACGTACACCTGTTCCATTCCACAGTTGTAAGAGTTCTTCAACTAATGGCCTTAGGTACACATCAATGTCGTTGCCTGGTTGCTTAGGGCCTTGGATGAGCACTGGCATCATAATGAACTTCCGCTGCATGCACAACCAAGGAGGAAGGTTATACAAACATAGAGTCACAGGCCAGGTGCTATGGTTGCTGCTCTGCTCCCCAAAAGGATTAATGCCATCTGCGCTTAGACCAAACCATACGCTCCTTGCATCATCTGCAAACTCCTTCCCGTACTTTCTTTCGATTTTTCTCCACTGCGACCCGTCAGCGGGTACTCTCAACTTTCCGTCTTTCTTACGGTCTTCTCCGTGCCATCGCATCGCCTTGGCATGCTCTTTGTTTTGGAACAAACATTTCAACCGTGGTATTATAGGAGCATACCACATCACCTTGGCAGGAATCTTCTTCCTGGGGCGCTCGCCCTCGACATGACCAGGGTCATCGCGGCTGATCTTATAGCGCAGTGCACCACATACCGGGCAAGCGTTCAAATCCTCGTACTCACCGCGGTAGAGGATGCAATCATTAGGGCATGCATGTATCTTCTGCACCTCTAACCCTAGAGCGCAGACAACCTTCTTTGCTTCGTACGTACTCTTGGGCAATTCGTTGTCCTTTGGAAGCATATCCTTTATCATTACCAGCAACTTTCCAAATCCCTTGTATGATACACCATTCTCTGCCTTCCATTGCAACAATTCCAGTGTGGTGCCTAGCTTTTTCTTGTCACCTACGCAATTCGGGTACAACAATTTTTTGTGATCCTCTAACATGCGCTGCAACTTCTTCTTCTCCAAATCACTTGCGCAGTTTCTCTTTGCATCGGCAATGGCCCGACCTAGATCACCAACGGGCTCATCTGATGCCTCTTCTTCAGCTTCTTCCCGCATTGCCGGCTCAGCTTCTTCCCGCATTACCGGCTCAGCTTCTTCCCCCATTGTTGTATCATCGTATTCAGGGAACCCATGGCCAGGATAGCTGTCGTCGTCCTCTTCTTCTTCATTGTCTTCCATCATAACCCCTCTTTCTCCGTGCTTGGTCCAAACATTATAGTGGGGCATGAAACCGGACTTAAACAGGTGGACGTGAATGGTTCTTGACGTAGATTAATTGTGACCATTCTTACAGCGAGCACATGGACAAGGCATAAAACCATCCACCCGCTTGTTTGCCTCAGCCGCAAGCAGAAAAGTATGCACGCCCTCAACAAACTGGGGAGAGCATCGGTCATCGTACATCCATTGCCGGCTCATCTTCATTACACAACACCGAATAGACCAAATTAATACAAGTTCATACATAAAGTTCATACAACACTTAAATGCAACAAACAAATAACTCTCTAGCTAAAGCATTTAAATGCAACAACAAATACGATCAAGATCGCAACTAAGGTAACAATGGATCCAACAGCATAATGATACCAAGCCTCACTATCGATGGCATATTTTCTAATCTTTCTAATCTTCAAGCGCATTTTCTTCATCTTGATCTTGTGATCATCGATGACATCGGCAATATGCAACTCCAATTCCATCTTCTCCCCCTCAATTCTTTTCAATTTTTCTTTCAATTACTCGTTTTCTCTTTCAACTAAATTTAACCTCTCGACAATAGGGTCGGTTGGAATTTCCGGTTCACATACCTCCTAGAAAAAAATTCTATGTCAACTTGATGGGCATAATTTGTCATAAACACGAAATGCAACTAGTTTTAAAAGAGAATATATATACCACATCCGAATCATAACAAGAATGAGGGCCGACGGGGACGGATATCAAAACCATGGCACTATATGTATAACAAACAACATACGGGTAATATAATTATACGAGTAACTATATATCCAAATCACACAAACATCAATTTTTATATAAAATTTCATGAACAAGAGGCTCACCACAAGGTGGTGCTGGCGACGGGACGGTGCTGGCGATCGACGGTGGTTACGACGGAGATTTAGAAGGCACTAAGTAAACCACGCCTACATATGCAAACTAAGTGTTATTTTTGACCTCAAATTGCATATAAATCAAATACTAGCACATATATATATATCCTCCCAAATTACTAAACTCACAAATTAATCACTATATAAAGCATTGCAAGAGCTAATCTAGCAATGAGAGATGAAAGGACAAAGTTGCTAACCTTTGTGATCATTTGAATGGATGGGGGCCTCCAAATCTTGACAAATTTTGGGCAAAATGTGTGATGAGCTCGAGAGGAAGAGGGGAAGAACAGAGAGGAGAGGGGAAAGGGGAAGAACAGAGCGAGCTCAGGTGGATGAAGGGTTTATGTAGGACGACCTTTAGTACCGGTTCGTGCCAAGAACCGGTACTAAAGGGGCTGGAGGGGCCCCAGTCTGACAACATCCTGCCACCACTCTCATTAGTACCGGTTCGTGGCACGAACCGGTGCTAAAGGTTCGCCACGAACCGGTACTAATGAAAGCGGCCCGGCTAGCCGTTGGAACCGGCACTAATGTGCTTCACGTTTGACCCTTTTTCTACTAGTGATTGGTTCTTTCTATGCCCGTAGCAGCCACGTAAAACTTGCAACAAACAAAGTAGAGGACGTCTAACTTTTTTTTGTAGGGCTTGTTGTGATGTGATATGGTCAAGGCATGAAGCTAAATTTTATTGTATGAGATGATCATGTTTTGTAACCAAGTTATCGGCAACTGGCAAGAGCCATATGGTTGTCGCTTTATTGTATGCAATGCAATCGCCCTGTAATGCTTTACTTTATCACTAAGCGGTAGCGATAGTCGTAGACGCATAAGATTGACGAGACGACAATGATGCTACGATGGAGATCAAGGTGTCGTGCCGCTGACGATGGTGATCATGACGATGCTTCGGAGATGGAGATCACAAGCACAAGATGATGATGGCCATATCATATCACTTATATTGATTGCATGTGATGTTTATCTTTTATGCATCTTATCTTGCTTTGATTGACGGTAGCATTATAAGATGATCTCTCACTAAATTTCAAGATAAAAGTGTTCTCCCTGAGTATGCACCTTTGCCAAAGTTCGTCATGCCCAGACACCACGTGATGATCGGGTGTGATAAGCTCTACGTCCATCTACAACGGGTGCAAGCCAGTTTTGCACACGCAGAATACTCAGGTTAAACTTGACGAGCCTAGCATATGCAGATATGGCCTCGGAACACTGAGACCGAAAGGTCGAGCATGAATCATAGAGTAGATATGATCAACATAGTGATGTTAACCATTGAAAACTACTCCATTTCACATGATGATCGGTTATGGTTTAGTTGATTTGGATCACGTGATCACTTAGAAGATTAGAGGGATGTCTTTCTAAGTGGGAGTTCTTAAGTAATATGATTAGTTGAACTTAAATTTATCATGAACTTAGTACCTGATAGTATCTTGCTTGTTTATGTTTGATTGTAGATAGATGGCCCATGCTGTTGTTCCGTTGAATTTTAATGCGTTCCTCGATAAAGCAAAGTTGAAAGATGATGGTAGCAATTATACGGACTGGGTTTGTAACTTGAGGATTATCCTCATTGCTGCACAGAAGAATTACGTCCTGGAAGCACCGCTGGGTGCCAGGCCTGCTGCTGATGCAATTAACGATGTTAAGAACGTCTAGCAGAGCAAAGCTGATGACTACTCGATAGTTCAATGTGCCATGCTTTATGGCTTAGAACCGGGTCTTCAACGACGTTTTGAACGTCATGGAGCATATGAGATGTTCCAGGAGTTGAAGCTAATATTTCAAGCAAATTCCCAGATTGAGAGATATGAAGTCTCCAATAAGTTCTATAGCTGCAAGATGGAGGAGAACAGTTCTGTCAGTGAGCATATACTCAAAATGTCTGGGTATAATAATCACTTGATTCAACTGGGAGTTAATCTTCCCGATGATTGTGTCATTGACAGAATTCTCCAATCACTTCCACCTAGCTACAAGAGCTTCGTGATGAACTATAATATGCAACGGATGGATAAGACAATTCCCGAGCTCTTCGCAATGCTAAAAGCTGCGGAGGTAGAAATCAAGAAGGAGCATCAAGTATTGATGGTCAACAAGACCACTAGTTTCAAGAAAAAGGGCAAGGGGAAGAAGAAGGGGAACTTCAAGAAGAACAGCAAGCAAGTTGCTGCTTAGGAGAAGAAATCCAAGTCTGGACCTAGGCCTGAAACTGAGTGCTTCTACTGCAAGCAGACTAGTCAGTGGAAGCGGAACTGCCCCAAGTATTTGGTGGATAAGAAGGATGGCAAGGTGAACAAAGGTATATGTGATATACATGTTATTGATGTGTACCTTACTAGAGCTCGCAGTAGCACCTGGGTATTTGATACTGGTTCTGTTGCTAATATTTGCAACTTGAAACAGGGACTACGGATTAAGCGAACACTAGCGAAGGACGAGGTGACGATGCGTGTGGGAAATGGTTCCAAAGTCGATGTGATCGCAGTCAGCACGCTACCTCTACATCTACCATCAGGATTGGTATTAGACCTAAATAATTGTTATTTGGTGCCAGCGTTGAGCATGAACATTATATCTGGATCTTGTTTGATGCAAGACGGTTATTCATTTAAATCAGAGAATAATGGTTGTTCTATTTATAAGAGTAATATCTTTTATGGTCATGCACCCTTGAAGAGTGGTCTATTTTTGATGAATCTCGATAGTAGTGATACACATATTCATAATGTTGAAGCCAAAAGATGCAGAGTTGATAATGATAGTGCAACTTATTTGTGACACTGCCGTTTAGGTCATATCGGTGTAAAGCGCATGAAGAAACTCCATACTGATGGACTTTTGGAACCACTTGATTATGAATCACTTGGTACTTGCGAACCGTGCCTCATGGGCAAGATGACTAAAACGCCATTCTCCGGTACTATGGAGAGAGCAATAGATTTGTTGGAAATCATACATACAGATGTATGTGGTCCAATGAATCTTGAAGCTCGCGGCGGATATCGTTATTTTCTCACCTTCACATATGATTTAAGCAGATATGGGTATATCTACTTAATGAAACATAAGTCTGAAACATTTGAAAAGTTCAAAGAATTTCAGAGTGAAGTTGAAAATCATCGTAACAAGAAAATAAAGTTTCTACGATCTGATCGTGGAGGAGAATATTTGAGTTACGAGTTTGGTTTACATTTGAAACAATGCGGAATAGTTTCGCAACTCATGCCACCCGAAACACCACAGCGTAATGGTCTGTCCGAATGTCGTAATCATACTTTACTTGATATGGTGCGATCTATGATGTCCCTTACAGATTTACCGCTATCGTTTTGGGGTTATGCTTTAGAGACGGCCGCATTCACGTTAAATAGGGCACCATCAAAATCCGTTGAGACGACGCCTTATGAAGTATGGTTTGGCAAGAAACCAAAGTTGTCATTTCTGAAAGTTTGGGGCTGCGATGCTTATGTGAAAAAGGTTTGACCTGATAAGCTCGAACCCAAATCGGAGAAATGTGTCTTCATAGGATACCCGAAGGAGACTGTTGGGTACACCTTCGATCACATATCCGAAGGCAAGACATTTGTTGCTAAGAATGGATCCTTTCTAGAGAAGGAGTTTCTCTCGAAAGAAGTGAGTGGGAGGAAAGTAGAACTTGATGAGGTAACTGTACCTGCTCCCTTATTGGAAAGTAGTACATCACACAAACCGCTTTCTGTGACACCTACACCAATTAGTGAGGAAGCTAATGATGATGATCATGAAACTTCAGAACAAGTTACTACTGAACCTCGTAGATCAACCAGAGTAAGATCCACACCAGAGTGGTACGGTAATCCTATTCTAGAAATCATGCTACTAGGTCATGATGAACCTACGAACTATGAAGAAGCAATGGTGAGCCCAGATTCCGCAAAATGGCTTGAAGCCATGAAATCTGAGATGGGATCCATGCATGAGAACAAGGTGTGGACTTTGGTTGACTTGCCCAATGATCGGCAAGCAATTGAAAATAAATGGATCTTCAAGAAGAAGACTGACGCTGACGGTAATGTTACTGTCTACAAAGCTCGACTTGTCGCAAAAGGTTTTCAACAAGTTCAAGGGATTGACTACGATGAGACCTTCTCACCCGTATCGATGCTTAAGTCTGTCCGAATCATGTTAGCAATTGCCGCATTTTATGATTATGAAATTTGGCAGATGGATGTCAAAACTGCATTCCTGAATGGATTTCTGGAAAAAGAGTTGTATATGATGTAGCGGAAGGTTTTGTCGATCCAAAGGGAGCTAACAAAGTGTGCAAGCTCCAGTGATCCATTTATGGACTTGTGCAAGTATCTCGGAGTTGGAATAAATGCTTTGAGGGTGTGATCAAAGCATTTGGTTTTGTACAGACTTTTGGAGAAGCCTGTATTTACAAGAAAATAAGTGGGAGCTCTGTAGCATTTCTGTTATTATATGTGGATGACATATTGCTAATCAGAAATGATATAGAATTTCTGGATAGCATAAAGGGATACTTGAATAAGAGTTTTTCAATGAAAGACCTCGGTGAAGCTGCTTACATATTGGGCATTAAGATCTATAGAGATAGATCAAGACGCTTAATTGGACTTTCACAAAGCACATACCTTGACAAAGTTTTGAAGAAGTTCAAAATGGATCAAGCAAAGAAAGGATTCTTGCCTGTGTTACAGGGTGTGAAGTTGAGTAAGACTCAATGCCCGACCACTGCAGAAGATAGAGAGAAAATGAAAGATGTTCCCTATCCTTCAGCAATAGGCTCTATCATGTATGCAATGCTGTGTACCAGACCTGATGTGTGCCTTGATATAAGTCTAGCACGGAGGTACCAAAGTAATCCAGGAGTGGATCACTAGACAACGGTCAAGAACATCCTAAAATACCTGAAAAGGACTAAGCATATGTTTCTCGTATATGTAGGTGACAAAGAGCTCATCGTAAATGGTTACGTTGATGCAAGCTTTGACACTGATCCGAATGATTCTAAATCGCAAACCGGATACGTATTTACATTAAACGGTGGAGCTATCAGTTGGTGCAGTTCTAAACAAGGAGTCGTGGCAGGATCTACATGTGAAGCGGAGTACATAGCTGCGTCGGAAGCAGCAAACGAAGGAGTCTGGATGAAGGAGTTCATATCCGATCTAGGTGTCATACCTAGTGCATCGGGTCCAATGAAAATCTTTTGTGACAATACTGGTGCAATTGCCTTGGCAAAGGAATCCAGATTTCACAAGAGAACCAAGCACATCAAGAGACGCTTCAATTCCATCCGGGATCTAGTCCAGGTGGGAGACATAGAGATTTGCAAGATACATATGGATCTGAATGTAGCAGACCCATTGACTAAGCCTCTTCCACGAGCAAAACATGATCAGCACCAAGGCTCCATGGGTGTTAGAATCATTATTGTGTAATCTAGATTATTGACTCTAGTGCAAGTGGGAGACTGAAGGAAATATGCCCTAGAGGCAATAATAAAGTTATTATTTATTTCCTTATATCATGATAAATGTTTATTATTCATGCTAGAATTGTATTAACCGGAAACATAATACTTGTGTGAATACATAGACAAACAAAGTGTCACTAGTATGCCTCTACTTGACTAGCTCGTTAATCGAAGATGGTTATGTTTCCTAACCATAGACATGAGTTGTCATTTGATTAACGGGATCACATCATTAGGAGAATGATGTGATTGACATGACCCATTCCATTAGCTTAGCACCCGATTGTTTAATATGTTGCTATTGCTTTCTTCATGACTTTTACATGTTCCTATGACTATGAGATTATGCAACTCCCGTTTACCGGAGGAACACTTTGTGTGCTACCAAACGTCACAATGTAACTGGGTGATTATAAAGGTGCTCTATAGGTGTCTCCAAAGGTACATGTTGGGTTGGCGTATTTCGAGATTAGGATTTGTCGCTCCGATTGTCGGAGAGGTATCTCTGGGCCCTCTCGGTAATGCACATCACTTAAGCCTTGCAAGCAATGCAACTAATAAGTTAGTTGCAAGCTGATGTATTACGGAATGAGTAAAGGGACTTGCCGGTAACAAGATTGAACTAGGTATTGAGATACCGACAATCGAAACTCGGGCAAGTAACATACCGATGACAAAGGGAACAACGTATGTTGTTATGCGGTCTGACCGATAAAGATCTTCGTAGAATAGGTAGGAGACTATATGAGCATCCAGGTTCCGCTATTGGTTATTGACCGGAGACGTGTCTCGGTCATGTCTACATCGTTCTCGAACCCGTAGGGTCCACACGCTTAACGTTACGATGACTGTTTCATTATGAGTTTATATATTTTGATGTACCGAAGGTTGTTCGGAGTCCCGTATGTGATCACAGACTTGATGAGGAGTCTCGAAATGGTCGAGACATAAAGATCGATATATTGGACGACTATATTTGGACACCGGAAAGGTTCCGGGTGAGATTGGGACAATACCGGATCACCGGGAGGTTATCGGAACCCCCGGGAGGTATATGGGCCTTATTGGGACTTAGTGGAAAGGAGGGAAAAGGAGAAAGGGAGGGAGCGCCCCCCAAGCCCAATCCGAATTGGGAAGGGGGCCGGCCCCCCCTTTCCTTCCTCCCTCCTTCCTCTTGCTCCCCTCTCCTACTCCTAATAGGAAAAGGGGGAGTCCTACTCCCGGTGGGAGTTGGACTCCCCCCCTTGGGCGCGCCACCCTCCTTGGCCGGCCCCCTCCTCCACTCCTTTATATACGGGGGCAGGGGGCACCCCAGAGACACAACAATTGATCATTGATCTCTTAGCCGTGTGCGGTGCCCCCTTCCACCATAATCCTCGATAATATTTTGGTGGTGCTTAGACGAAGCCCTGCGATGGTAGAACATCAAGATCATCACCACGCCGTCGTGCTGACGGAACTCATCCCTGACACTTTGCTGGATCGGTGTCCGGGGATCGTCATCGAGCTAAACATGTGCAAAAACTCGGAGGTGCCATAGTTTCAGTGCTTGATCGGTCGGGCCGTGAAGACGTACGACTACATCAACCGTGTTGTTATAACGCTTCCGCTTCCGGTCTACGAGGGTACGTAGACAACACTCTCCCCTCTCGTTGCTGTGCATCACCATGATCTTGCATGTGCGTAGGATTTTTTTTTGAAATTACTACATTCCCCAACAATTATCACACCATAGCTACACCTCTTGATAGGCGTTAAGCCACAAAGGAAATTATGTGGGGCCAAAGAGAGCGTTACACAAAGCACAAACTCAAACATGGGCACCCACTGAGCACAACACACAAAGTTACTTGGGGGCTCTTTGTGCAAAGCAACAAAGAGTTTGAAAGGACCTTGTAATTGGCTATCAAGCCATGACTTGGAAGCCTGGTGTATTCACCTAAAACCCCGGGTTAACCTGCCTTCATCAAGTAAGCCACTCCTGTCCAGGTAATCCTGGTATGACCCGCCAAACGTTTGACAAGTCAATCTTTTACAGACCCTGAACTTGTCAAAGTTAAAACGACGATTGGTTAATTGGAGGCCCATCTTAATAGGCTTTGTCAAATGGTTTAACTCAGAGGCCTGGCAGCCCATGAAAAGCCTCGATTTGGAGCCTGGCAGCTCATAAAAAGCCTTGCATATTTCTTTTTTGAATCCTATTTGCTAAGTTTTCTTCCTTTATCGAGGTTCGTAATATGTTCTGATAAACCGGTGTCTTTGGCCCGGCTTGACTTTCAACTACACGTTGTCAGTACATGATCAGTTACAAGCCGGCGTTCCTTACCCTGGTCTGGTTTGACTAAATCGCCAGTACTATAAAGAAAACCCGGTGATTATTACATCCCGGTACGGTTTATTATCATAATCCGGCAAAATAAGGACGGAGTTATCAACACTCCGGATTGGTGTTGACACCTTTACCATAAAAGCAGTTGGTCAACCAACGAGTGGTAAACCGCTAGGATACTTTCAAGTTCTTGTATCCAGGAACACATCTCATCACAGGCAATGCATAAATAGATCCCAAAAAGTGGAACAAATTTTCACGAAGTGTCACAAAACATGCTCGATGGCATGACAGATAAAGGAGTTTTTCTATCCTATTACAAAAAGCTTCAAAAAAGGCTACAAGTGCATAATTGTTTTTTGGCATTGGCATACAAATATCTGGTAAACCGGCTGCTGGTTTAAGACGCTTCATCTGGACAGTTTGATGGTTGAGGGCCAGTTGGTGCGATCACTTCTTCTTCATCCCTCCCCAGACACTGGAAATCAACCGTTGACCAATCGACTCCAATTAAAGCTTGAAACATGGCTTCTTCATGGATAACGTTGGAGGGGTTAATATCAGGAGAAAATGTATGCTTATGGATTGGAGGCACAAGTTCTTCGACTTCATGGATTTCGGCAGGCTGTCTCTTCCCTTCAGCGTCATAAGCCGGTTGGAAATGAGACAAGTCTGTGTCTTCTGCCAGTTTGTTGGCTATTGGCCGCATTTCCTTGGTCAGCCTTCGGAGGTCATCATTGTCAAAGTTTGAACTGTCCTCCTTTACACCTGGGTATCCTTTAATGATGCCCTCCGCTTCAAGATTTGGAATCCATGCCTTGGCTCGGATTAGTGCGGTTAATGCGCCTGCTCTTGCAGCTGCCTTCTTCAGTTCGGTAATTCGGTCTGGTAACATGGCCAGCTTCTCAAGAGTTTCCTTTATCAGTGATGGTGCCGGTTTATTGTAAGCCGCAGTGCAAATAGCCCGCTAGGACCCACAATACAGTTGTTCAATCAAGGTATACGCCGCTTTAAGCTTCATTCTCATATTTGTGCGCAGATGAGCAATATGAGTTCCTGTTACGGTTTAAAATCAGCGTTCTGGTCAATGATAAGGTTCCATGAATTGGACAAACTGCACAAGGAGATACTTACCAAAGACAGCAGAAGTCATGGCGTTGATTTGCTGTTTCAAGCCGGCTAGTTCATCTACAACTGGTTTCAGGGCTGCCTCGGCATCCTCAGCTCTTTTGGTTAAACCGGTTTTCTCGGTTTCCCAGTCAGCATGATCTTTGTTAAAAGACTCTTTCAGCTTTTCCATCGCTGCTAGGGCTTTGGTCAGCTCCTCTTTGGCTTTCGCAGCTTCTGCTTGTTGGGACTTCACATTCTCTTGCAAATCAGCGGTCCGGGAATCTCTATTGCTTAGTTCGGCCTACAACAGTGTAGAAATGTCAAACAACAGGATATATATTTTCTAAGTACAAAGCGTATAACAAGTTATACACTTCGTACTTGGGGGCTAATGCCTATTTGCTCTGTGTCACTACATCTTTTATAAAGTCTCCAGAACAATGCAAGCATTATCCTTGACACTTGGGGGCTAATGTACATCTATTCAAAACGGACGCATGGACTAAAACCCGGATTACCTTGTAGAGCTAAACCAGTCTTTGGGGGCCACGCTGAGTAAAGCTATATCATTACATTGGTAAAGTATCGGCCTTGGTTTTCACTAAGGACCTAACATTTTCAGGGTCAGTGGGAGAGACTTAAAGAGTTACAAAGACCCGTTTTACGATTAACATCCTAAAACGGCCCTTGGGGGCTACTTGGGCTAGCATTTCAACTTTGGAATCAAGAAGTAAAAGGAGATTAAAATACCTCATAGCGTTCCTTCATCAAATTAACCAAACCGGCTTCATAGTCACGCTTTGAGTGCAGATGGTTTAAGAAACCGGAGTCAAGCTCTTCAGCGTTGAGATGGGCATAAGTTGATAAGTCAGTACTCCATTTGCTCTTTTCCCTAGCAGCATGCTCTTCTTTGGCGCTGTGTTGGGCCAAGATTACGGGATGGCCAGGAGAGCTGTGGCCCATGCCAGTAATGATAACATCATCTCCTTGGCCTTCAGTGGTTTTTGCGGGTGATGACGGAGTTTCAGTATCTCTCATCGGACTAGCCCGGTTTGGAGCTGCCGGTTCAGTGTCAGGCATGGCAGGGTCAGCTTCTGGTGGTTCATCAGTATTCCGATCTTGAAGGGGTGGTTCGTCAGAGGCGGCTTCAGGATGAGGACCCTCTGGTTCACGAGTTTGGTCCGGTTCACCTCTCTGCTCTTCTTCAAAAACGGCCTGGTCTTCTGACGGATTGTTGGCCCGAGCTTTCTTGCTGGGTCTGGCTTTGGCTCTGCAAATAAATTAAGAGAGGGTTAGCATCTTATTCAAGATTTGTAATGCATTGGAAGAAAGAGTTTGAAAACTTACCCAGCCATAGTTTTTAGAGGAGAGAGTTGGGTTGCTGTCGACTCGCCAGAGGATGAGGGAGGTGTCACCTGATAATTTGAATCGGACGGATTAAGAGGTTGTCTGAAATAACCTACCTTGGGATAAGAATGGTTAGAAGTGGAAGAGACCTCAGACCAGCGCTTCCGAACCGGGGTATCAGGTAAACCGGTCGAAGTGACCTGTTGGCCACTATGCCGGGTTGTCCAGCAAGCTTCATACTGCTGTGTGTTCAAAATAAATGTTGGGTCCAAGTAAGCAAGAGGATGAGAAAAGCTTACTTTCCGGACTGCTTGACTGGTTTTTTGTGTTGGCATAGAGTCTGAACCGGAGGAAAGGGTAATTACCTCTACATCATCAGCTTGGCTGCCTTCTACGTCCTCCTGATAAAGATCATTGTTAATGAGGTGCATGAAAAGGGAGCCAAGTCAGTCAAGTTCTACCTCAACTTCCGAATCATCAGCAAATTCATCAAGTTCCATGTTGATCCATTCAGCCATTTTCCGCTTTGAGGTCTGCTTGACGGCTTTGGTTTTGGGACGAGATGGTTTGACCGCTTTATCCCCGGTTGGCTTTACCGCTTTATCTATGGATTTCCATTTCCAGAAGGGATCATCACACTATTCATACATAAACAGAAGAAGGATTACAAATTGAACAAGTTAAAGATATCAAAGATGAAAAGGAAGTATAGTGCTTACAGTAGGCGGTTTGTTCTTAGTATAGAAGGGGTTCAAGCCGGTTTGACGACACACTGATTCCGATTCATTCAAAATTTTCTTTATGCTTTCAGTGACCTCTTCATTGGTCACCTGAATGTTGATATGGCGTTGAGGGTCTTCAACATCACCGGTGTACTCACACATTAAACCGGGGCGACGGCTTAGCGGCAAGACGCTCCAAGATATCCAACAGCGCACGAAATCAACGCCTGTTACACCATTGGCCATAAAGGCCCGGAGCTTGGCGAGTTGAGGGGCATATTTGGCCCGTTTTGCAGAACTTAAGCGTTGCGGCATTGGATGGGTGTTGGAAAGCCGGTGATCACGATAGCCTGGAAGGGGATTCTCATCTTCAGGAGAAGTATCTCTGCAGTAAAACCAAGTCTGGTTCCATTCCTTAGGGTGGCTGTGCAATTTGGCATGAGGGAATTCAACTTCTTTCCACTTTTGAATTGAGACACCACCAAGTTCAGTATTGGGGCCATTTACAAACTCTGTACGCCGGTTTAGATGAAAAAAGTCCCGGAACAGCTCAGCAGTGGGCTCTTCTTGCAGGTACGCTTCACAGAAAACTTGGAAATTGCATATATTGGACACCGAGTTGGGTCCAATATCTTGAGGATGGAGTTGGAAACTGGCAAGAACATCCCGGAAAAACTTTGACCCTGGCGGTTTAAAGCCACGGCCTATGTGGTCGACAAGGATCACAACCTCACCCTGCCTCGGGGTAGGAGGATTCTCTGTTCCTGGAGCTCACCACCGGATCTCCGTCTTCTTTGGCAAGGTGCTGATACTAACCATTTTGTTCAATTGATCTTTGGTGATCCGGGAGGGGGCCCAGTTGCAAGCAGCAAACTGTTTGGCCATTGTGAAATGAAAAGATGAAAAGGAAATGTCGGGTTACGAGTCATTCATGGATGAGCAAAGATGCAATGGAATAAACATATACCATTATGTGAATTTGTGTAAACCGGAGACTAATATAATGGTGAATTACAAGGTCATATAAAGGGCATACATGTGTTGTTAAACCGGACTATTACCATCAACGTGTAGAAGGGTTGCCAGTTTACTAGGGGACTAATGGTATGAGATAGATTGTTTTTGCAAAGGTAAACCGCCTAGATGGTAAAGAGGATACAGATCTAAGGCGAAGAGGGTTAAGTAAGGTAAAAATAGGTTTCACAGGATCACAGGGGCATTTTGGATCTACCACAAGTCGGGAAAAGAAAAAGATTTAGACCTAAAAGGAAAAAAGTTGGTCCCAAAACAGTTCATAAAGGACTAGATCAGTCTTTGGCACATAAGGGTTTTGTGGTGGTAACAGAAGATTAGCCATGACATGGGATACGTCAAGTGTGAAGTGTCCATCTATAGACTAAGGAGGAACGGGGAAGAATAGCACCGAAGCTTCGATGAACTTCAAAGAACCGCGAAGAACAAGGAAACCCTAATGGATCTAGAAAGGAAGGAGGAAAGAACTTACTGCGGCCGCGGAAGCAACGGAGGTGTGCTGCGGAACTCTGGTATGAACAGGTTGATGCAGCGGCCAACGGTGAGGCAGAGTCAAGGCTTGACGATGGCGGCGGCACTCAGGTGCGGAGACATCACGGGGAAGAATAAGGGATGAAGGGGTAAAGCAAAGAAAAGAAAGGGTCCCTCTGCCCCTATTTATAAGGCGAAGCGATAAAATGACAAGTGCGGGAATCGAGGAGCTCAAAAATGGATAATTAATAATGGTGTCGCCTCAATAACTGGATACACATTAATGAAGGTAATCCTCAGCTTCAATGGATAGATGACATCAGGGCGGTTTATCATGATCCTGGAGTATGACGTCATGGCGGTTTACAATATAAAGGTGAAGATGCAAGGGAGGGATTTTTCTAAGTATTGAAGATTGACACGAACAAGTTCAAACCAATCTAGGGCCTAATGTTGGGGATATTACTACTGGTCGTAAACCGGCCAGGAGTAGCCGGATTAGCTTTACAAAGATTAGAAGCCCATGAAGATGGAAGAATGATGGCGCTTTACGAAGGCCCAAGGCCCAGAGGCAAGTTAAGGCCTGTAGATGTAAACCAACTTAATTGTGTAACTTGCTTTCTAAGATAGGAAGTGTGGAGACCGAACCAGACACGTTTATGATCCGGCTTCAGGACTCTGTAAACCGGCGGGTGCCAGCCTGTGTATATAAAGGGACGACCCGGCAGCGGTTGAGGGACAGACAACAACTCGAGAGCCAGACAAAGCGGATTCGCTCCCTGGCCTTCGAAACCCTAGCAATACCAATCACAACTAGACGTAGGCTTTTACCTTCATCGAAGGGGCCGAACTAGTATAAAATCCCCGTGTCCCCTTGTCCAGTTTAACCCCTTTAAGCTAACCCGTTGCGATGGCTCCACGACTAAGTCCTTTCACAAGGACATCTGCCGTGACAAACCCATGACACTCGACCTTTTGGTCTTAGTGTTTCGAGGCCATATCTACATATGCTAGGCTCTTCAAGTTTAACCCGAGTATTCTGCGTGTGCAAAACTGGCTTGTACCCGTTGTATGTGAACATAGAGCTTATCACAACCGATCATCACGTGGTGTCTTGGCATGACGAACTGTAGCAACGGTGCATACTCAGGGAGAACACTTATACCTTGAAATTTACTGAGAGATCATCTTATAATGCTACCACCGTACTAAGCAAAATAAGATGCATAAAGAATAAACATCACATGCAATCAAAATAAGTGATATGATATGTCCATCATCATCTTGTGCCTTTGATCTCCATCTCCAAAGCACCGTCATGATCACCATCGTCACCGGCTTGACACCTTGATATTCATCATAGCATCCTTGTCGTCTCGCCAACTAGTGCTTCTACGACTATCGCTACCGCTTAGTGATAAAGTAAATCAATTACCTGGATATTGCTTTTCATACAATAAAGCGACAACCACATGGCTCCTGCCAGTTGCCGATAACTGTTACAAAACATGATCATCTCATACAACAATTTATATCATCACGTCTTGATCATATCACATCACAACAAGCCCTACAAAAACAAGTTAGACGTCCTCTACTTTATTGTTGCAAGTTTTACGTGGCTGCTACGGTCTTCTAGCAAGAACCGTTCTTACCTACGCATCAAAACCACAACGATTATTCGTCCAGTGTGTTGTTTTAACCTTCAACAAGGACTGGGCGTAGTCAAACTCGATTCAACTAAAGCTGGAGAAAATGACAGCCACTAGCCACTTGTGTGCGAAGCACGTCGGTAGAACCAGTATCATGAACGCGGTCATGTAATGTCGGTCTGGGCTGCTTCTTCCAACAATACCGCCGAATCAAAGTAAGACATTGCTGGTAAGTAGTATGACTATTATCGCCCACAACTCTTTGTGTTCTACTCATGCATATAATATCTACGCATAGAGCTGGCTCGGATGCCACTGTTGGGGAACGCAGTATTTCAAATTTTTTACCTACGATCACGCAAGATCTATCTAGGAGATGCATAGCAACGAGAGGGGAGAGTGTGTCTACGTGCCCTCATAGACCAAAAGTGGAAGCGTTTAGTAACGCGGTTGATGTAGTCGAACGTCTTCGCGATCCAACCGATCCAAGTACCGAACGCACGACACCTCCACGATCAGCACACATTCAGCTCGATGATGTGTGCTACCTCTTGAGCACTGCGTTGGTTTTCCCTTGAAGGGGAAAGGGTGATGCAACAAAGTAGCGTAAGTATTTCCCTCATTTTTTGAGAACCAAGGTATCAATCCAGTAGGAGGCCACACGCAAGTCCCTCGTACCTACACAAACAAATAAGAACCTCGCAACCAACATGATAAAGGGGTTGTCAATCCCTTCACGGTCACTTACGAGAGTGAGATCTGATAGAGATAATAATGATAAGATAAATATTTTTGGTATTTTTATGATATAGATTGAAAGTAAAGATTACAAAATAAAATAGATTGGAAACTTACGATGGAGAATAGACTCGGGGGCCACAGGTTTCACTAGTGGCTTCTCTCGAGATAGCATAAATATTACGGTGGGTGAACAAATTACTGTTGAGCAATTGATAGAAAAGCGAATAATTATGAGAATATCTAGGCATGATCATGTATATAGGCATCATGTCTGTGACAAGTAGGCCGACTCCTGCCTGCATCTACTACTATTACTCCACACATCGACCGCTATCCAGCATGCATCTAGAGTATTGAGTTCATAAGAACAGAGTAACTCCTTAGGTAAGATGACATGATGTAGAGGGGTAAACTCAAGCAATATGATATAAACCCCATCTATTTGTCCTCAATGGCAATGATACGTCTCCGTCGTATCTACTTTTCCAAACACTTTTGCCCTTGTTTTGGACTCTAACTTGCATGATTTGAATGGAACTAACACGGACTGACGCCGTTTTCAGCAGAATTACCATGATGTTATCTATGTGCAGAAACAAAAGTTCTCGGAATGACCTGAAACTTCATAGAGCAACTTTTTGGAAAATATAAAAAATACCTGCAAAAGATGAAGGCCAGGGGGCCCACCACCTGTCCACGAGGGTGGGGGCGCGCCCCCCTACCTCGTGGGCCCCCTGGAGCTCCTTCGAGGCCAACTCCAACTATATATATTGTGTTTCGGGGAGAAAAAAAATCAGAGAGAAGGATTCATCACGTTTTACGATGCGGAGCCGCCGCCAAGCCCTAAAACCTCTCGGGAGGGCTGATCTAGAGTCCTTTCGGGGCTCCGGGGAGGGGAATCCGTCGCCATAGTCATCATCAACCATCCTCCATCACCAATTTCATGATGCTCACCGCCGTGCGTGAGTAATTCCATCGTGGGCTTGCTGGACGGTGATTGGATGGGATCTATCATGTAATCGAGTTAGTTTTGTTAGGGTTTGATCCCTAGTATCCACTATGTTCTGAGATTGATGTTGCTGTGACTTTGCTATGGTTAATGCTTGTCACTAGGGCCCGAGTGCCATGATTTGAGATCTGAACCTATTATGTTTTCATCAATATATGAGATTTCTTGATCCTATCTTACAAGTCTATAGTCACCTATTATGTGTTATGATCCGTTAACCCCGAAATGACAATAATCGGGATACTTACCGGTGATGACCGTAGTTTGAGGAGTTCATGTATTCACTATGTGTTAATGCTTTGTTCTGGTACTCTATTAAAAGGAGGTCTTAATATCCCTTAGTTTCTGTAAGGACCCCGCTGCCACGGGAGGGTAGGACAAAAGATGTCTTGCAAGTTCTTTTCCATAAGCACGTATGACTATATTCGGAATACATGCCTACATTACATCAATGAACTGGAGCTAGTTCTGTGTCACCCTAGGTTATGATTGTTACATGATGAACCTCATCTGGCATAATTCTCCATCACTGATCCATTGCCTACGAGCTTTCCATATATTGTTCTTCGCTTATTTACTTTTCCGTTGCTATTGCTATCATCCCTACAAAATACCAAAAACATTACTTTTGCTATCATTACCTTTTGCTACCGTTACCACTACTATCATATTACTTTGCGACTAAACACTTTGCTGCAGATATTAAGTTTCCAGGTGTGGTTGAATTGACAACTCAGCTGCTAATACTTGAGAGTATTCCTTGGCTCCCCTTGTGTCGAATCAATAAATTTGGGTTGAATACTCTACCCTCGAAAACTGTTGCGATCCCCTATACTTGTGGGTTATCAAGACTATTTTCTGGCACCATTGCCGGGGAGCATAGCTCTATTCTTTGAGTCACTTGGGATTTATATTTGCTTATTATTATGAAGAACTTGAGAGATCCAAAAACCAAGATCTGTCCCTCAACTACGAGGGGAGGTAAGGAACTGCCATCTAGCTCTGCTATTGATTCACCTTCTGTTATGAGTAAGCTTGCGACACCTAAACCTCCTTCTGCCATTCGTTCTGATATGTCACATGTTATTGATGATGCTACTTCTGCTATACATGATACTTATGATGAAACTACTTCTATGCTTAATACTACTATGCCACTTGGTGAATTTCTTGATGAATAACTTGCTAGGGCTAGAGAGAATGAAAATATTGAATCTGATAATACTAATGAAATTGATGATGAGACTTGCCAGTTATTCCTGAGGGTTATGTTTTTGATAAAGATGCTTCTTTAGCTATTTTAGCTTGCAAAGATAGATACAAACTCAAGAGGTTATTAGCTAAATGGGATAAGCAATCTCTAAATGCTAGAATGAAACCTGACCCTGCTTTTGCTACTTCACCTATCTGTGTTATCGATAAGTATTATGAATTCTCTGTTGATCCTGATATACTTACTTTGGTTGAATCGGATCCTTCTCATGGCTATGAATCTGAAGCTGTTGTGGCACATCTTACTAAATTAAATGATATTGCTACCCTGTTCACTAATGATGACAGAACTCGCTACTTTTATATCCTTAAAATATTTCGGTTTTCATTAAAGGGTGATGCTAAGATATGGTTTAATTCTCTTGATCCTGGTTGTGTGCGTAGTCCCCAGGATATGATTTATTACTTCTCTGCTAAATATTTCCCTGCTCATAAGAAACAAGCTGCCTTAAGGGATATATGTAATTTTGTGCAAATTGAAGAAGAGAGTCTCCCACAAGCTTGGGGGAGGCTTCTCAAATTGCTTAATGCTTTGCCTGATCATCCTCTTAAGAAAAATGAAATACTTGATATTGATAAACCACAAGTATAGGGGATCGCAACAGCTTTCGAGGGTAGAGTATTCAACCCAAATTTATTGATTCGACACAAGGGGAGCCAAAGAATATTCTCAAGTATTAGCAGCTGAGTTGTCAATTCAACCACACCTGGAAACTTAGTATCTGCAGCAAAGTGTTTAGTAGCAAAGTAATATGATAGTGGTGGTAGCGGCAACAAAAGTAAAGACAGCAAAAGTAATGTTTTTGGTATTTTGTAGTGATTGTAACAGTAGCAATGCGAAAGTAAATAAGCGTAGACCAGTATATGGAAAACTCGTAGGCACCGGATCAGTGATGGATAATTATGCCGGATGCGGTTCATCATGTAACAGTCATAACATAGGGTGACACAGAACTAGCTCCAATTCATCAATGTAATGTAGGCATGTATTTCATATATAGTCATACGTGCTTATGGAAAAGAACTTGCATGACATCTTTTGTCCTACCCTCCCGTGGCAGCGGGGTCCTATTGGAAACTAAGGGATATTAAGGCCTCCTTTTAATAGAGAACCGGAACAAAGCATTAGCACATAGGGAATACATGAACTCCTCAAACTATGGTCATCATCGGGAGTGGTCCCGATTATTGTCACTTCGGGGTTGCCGGATCATAACACATAGTAGGTGACTATAGACTTGCAACATAGGATCAAGAACTCACATATATTCATGAAAACATAATAGGTTCATATCTGAAAACATGGCACTCAGGCCCTAGTGACAAGCATTAAGCATAGCAAAGTCATAGCAACATCAATCTCAGAACATAATGGATACTAGGGATCAAACCCTAACAAAACTAACTCGATTACATGATAAATCTCATCCAACCCATCACCGTCCAGCAAGCCTACGATGCAATTACTCACGCACGGCGATGAGCATCATGAAATTGGTGATGGAGGATGGTTGATGATGACGACGGCGACAAATCCCCCTCTCCGGAGCCCCGAATGGACTCCAGATCAGCCCTCCCGATAGGTTTTAGGGCTTGGCGGCGGCTCCGTATTGTAAAACATGATGATTTCTTCTCTCTAGTTTTTTTCTCTCCGAAAGCAAATATATAGAGTTGGAGTTGGCGTCGGAGGGTCAACAAGGGGCCCACGAGGTAGGGGGCGCGCCCTGGGGGGGCACCCCCACCCTCGTGGAAAGGGTGTGGGCCCCCTGGTCTTCATATTTGGCAAGGCTTTTTTATTATTTTTTCTAAGAACTCCCGTGGAGTTTCAAGTCATTTTGAGAATATTTGTTTTCTGCACATAAAACAACATCATGGTAATTCTGCTGAAAACAGCGTCAGTCTGGGTTAGTTCCATTCAAATCATACAAGTTAGAGTCCAAAGAAAGGGCAAAAGTGTTTGGAAAAGTAGATACAACGGAGACGTATCAACTCCCCCAAGCTTAAACCCTTGCTTGTCCTCAAGCAATTCAGTTAACAAACTGAAAGAAAGAAAGAAAAACTTTTACAAACTCTGTTTGCTCTTGTTGTTGTAACTATGTCAAGCCAACATTCAAGTTTTCAGCATAAATCATAACTAACCACATTTGCAATAATTCGCAGGTCTCACAATTACTCATATCAATAGCATAATCAACTAGCAAGTCATAATAATAAATCTCGGATGACAACACTTTCTCAAAACAATCATAATATGATATAACAAGATGGTATCTTGCTAGCCCTTTATGAGACCGCAAAACATAAATGCAAAGCACCTTTAAAGATCAAGGACTGACTAGACATTGTAATTCATGGTAAAAGATATCCAATCATAGTCATACCCAATATAAATTAACAGTGATGAATGCAAATGACGGCTGTGCTCTCCAGCTAGTGTTCTTTAATAAGAGGATGATGACTCAGCATAAAAGTAAATGGATAGGCCCTTCGCAGAGGGAAGCAGGTATTTGTAGAGGTGCCAGAGCTTGGTTTTAAAATAGAGATAAATTGTATTTTGAGCGGTATACTTTCATTGTCAACGTAACAACTAGGAGACGGCGATACCTTCCATGCTAAACACATTATAGGCGGTTCCCAAACAGAATGGTAAAGTTTATACTCCCCATCCACCAACAAGCATCAATCCATGGCTTGCTCGAAACAATGAGTGCCTCCAACATACATCAGGTCCCAAGTGGAGTTTTGTTTGCAATTAATTTTGATTTAGTTTGCATAAAGCATGGGACTGGGCATCCCGGTGACCAGCCATTTTCTCGTGAGTGAGGAGCGGAGTCCACTCCTCTTGAGAATAACCCGCCTGACACGGAAGATAAGGACAGCCTTTGTTGATACATGAGCTATTAGAGCATACAAAATAGAATGTTTATTTGAAGGTTTAGAGTTTGGCACATACAAGTTTACTTGGAACGGCAGGTAGATACCGCATATAGGAAGGTATAGTGGACTCATCTGGAATAACTTTGGGGTTTAAGAGATTGGATGCACAAGCAGTATTCCCACTTAGTACAAGTGAAGGCTAGGAAAAGACTGGGAAGCGACCAACTAGAGAGCGACAACAGCCATGTACATGCATTCAAATTAATAAACATTGGATGCAAGCATGAGTAGGATATAATCCACCATGAACATAAATTCGTGAAGACTATGTTGATTTTGTTTCAACTACATGCGTGAACATGTGCCAAGTCAAGTCACTTAAATCATTCAAAGGAGGATACCACCCCATCATACCACATCATAATCATCTCAATAGCATGTTGGCATACAAGGTAAATCATTATAACTCATAGCTAATCAAGCATGGCACAAGCAACTATGATCTCTAATTGTCATTGCAAACATGTTTATTCATAATAAGATGAATCAAGAATGACGGGCTCATCATATTTACAAAAACAAAAGAGGTCGAGTTCATACCAGCTTTTCTCATCTCAGTCAGTCCATCATATATCATCATAATTGCCTTTCACTTGCACGACCAAACGGTGTGAATAATAATAAGAGTGCACGTGCATTGGACTAAGCTGGAATCTGCGAGCATTCAATAAACAGGAGAAGACAAGGCAATATGGGCTCTTGGTTAAATCAACAATAATGCATATAAGAGCCACTTCAACAATTTAATTATGGTCTTCTCCTACTGACCCCCAAAGAAAAGAAAAGAAATAAAACTATTTACATGGGAAAGTTCCCAACAAGTAAAAGAAGAACGGGAAATATTTTTGGGTTTTCTTTTTAATTATTATTACTACAGCAGAAAAATAAACTAATACTAATTTTTTTGGTTTTTCTTAAGGTTTAACAAGCACACAAGAAGAAAGCAAGAAAAAGAAAATAAACTAGCATGGATATTACAATGAAAAAGTATGAGCACCGACATCTAGTAATGAGTGTGTGTGAACATAAATGTAATGTCGGTGAGAAATACGTAATCCCCCAAGCTTAGGCTTTTGGCCTAAGTTGGTCTATGGCCACGGCTGGCCTGGCGGATATCCATAATAATAGTTGTTGGGGTCGTACTGTGATGAAGAAGAAAAAGGCTCCGATTGCCACTGGCTGGCAATCATCTCCGGATCCCACTGATAGTTGGACTGTCGTGAAGGATCAAATTGTGGTTTCGGCTCTGGCTCCTCAGCTGGTGCAGGGTTCCGGTAGGCATGAATAGCTGCCAACGGAACAAGGTACGTGCCTGCAGTCAAATCAAACAAAGAAGGAGCAGGCAAGGTAATAGTCTCAGGATGATGTTTATTAAAGAACAATTGATATCTAAGCTCCCTTGCCCTATTTTTAACAATAAAATCATGTGCCACCATACTTTTATGATCTAGATAAACACGGGGTAGCACTTTTTCTTCCTTCTCAGCATGCCTAATAGGTATGTTAAAATGTGCAGCTAGGCGTGTAGCATAAATGCCTCCAAAGATGGGACCCTTAGTACGGTTCATATTTAACTGTCTAGCAATAATATCGCCCAAACTAAAAGTGTTATCACTATATAAACCTTGGAGCAGAATAATTAAATCAGGGATACTAAGGTTTCCAGAATTTCCGTGTCCAATTAAACAACGACTAGCAAATAATGCAAAGTAACGCAAAACAGGAAAATGTATGCTAGTGATTCGTGCATCGGAAACCTTCCTGGTTTCTCCTACAGTGATATTATCAATAAACTCAGCCACATCATCATGATGTGGTTCTTCTGTCTTGCCCTCAAAAGGGACTAAACAAATCCGACAGAAATCATAAAGTGGCATCTCCTTAGGCTCATCATATAAATGAAATTCCACCGTAGGTGGTGAGTTCCTAGGATGAAAATAAAAGTTTTGCACAAAGGTATTTGTGAGTAAGAGATACTGATCGCATTGGTCGTGGATGAAAGCGGTGAGGCCTGCATTGTGAGCCAATTCATGAAAATCTTCATAGATACTGGCTGCTCTCAAGAAATCTTCAGAAGGCCATTCACACACCCGAATCTCCGCGGTGCGTGGCAAATTATACTTAGGCTTAGGTGCCTTTTCCTTTGATCTTTGTCTTGATGAGCCCCTCAATAATCTCCTCATCATTTTTCTGAAACAGTCTGAAATTTTTAGTAATTTCAAAATAAAAGTAAACCAAACTCAATAAAACTGATAGTAACTACTCCTACAAGTGCCTAGAGCCTATATCAAGCATTAGAACTACTTGGAACCATATAAATTTGACATGCAAGCTCAAGAACATGGTCACCTATGCAGCACAAATTTGCAATGAATAAAGCACTAGAACAAAAACTAATTGGACCAATGGAGGAGTCACATACCAAGGAACAATCTCCCCAAGCAGTTTTGCGAGAGGTGCTTTGAGCAAGGAGATCAAAAATCAGAGCAAAAGTGGCTGGAACTCGTGCTTGAGTTGGTTTTTCGGGTTTGTGTGAGATAGAGGAAGAAGATGGGTGCTGGGATAAGTGGAGGAGGGCCACTGTGGGCCCACGAGGCAGGGGGCGCGCCTACCACCCTCGTGGCCAGGTGGCAGCTGCTTCCGCGGTAATTTTTGCACAGTAAATCCTCAAATATTCCCGAAAAAATCATATTAAATTGGCATGGCATTCTGAGGACTTTTATTTTCGGGAAATTTTTATATTGCACAGATAAGTCAGGAAACAGACAGAAAAATACAATTTTTACTTTATTTAATATAAATAATAGAAAGTAAAAGTGGGGTACAGAAGGTTGTGCCTTCTAGTTTCATCCATCTCATGCTCATCAAAAGGAATCCACTAACAAGGTTGATCAAGTTTTGTTAGCAAACTTATTCCGAATAACATGGAACTAGAGAAATTTCGAATAACACTATGTTACCTCAACGGGGATATGCACATCCCCAATAATAAGAATATCATATTTCTTCTTGACAGTAGGAAGAGAAAATTCAAAACCTCCAAATATAATTGATGGATTTTTTCCGATAGAGTTGATACTATGAACTTGAGGTTGTTTCCTCGGAAAGTGTACCGTGCTCATTACCATTAACATCAAAAGTGGCATTGCCTTTGTTGCAATCAATAAAAGCCCCTGTAGTATTAAGAAAAGGTCTTCCAAGAATAATAGACATACTATCGTCCTCGGGAATATCAAGAATAACAAAGTCCGTTAAAATAGTAACGTTTGCAACCACAACAGGCACATCCTCATAGATACCGACAGGTATAGCAGTTGATTTATCAGCCATTTGCAAAGATATTTCAGTAGGTGTCAGCTTATTCAAGTCAAGTCTACGATATAAAGAGAGAGGCATAACACTAACACCGGCTCCAAGATCACATAAAGCAGTTTTAATATAATTTCTTTTAATGGAGCAAGGTATAGTAGGTACTCCGGGGTCTCCAAGTTTCTTTGGTATTCCACCCTTAAAAGTATAATTAGCAAGCATGGTGGAAATTTCAACTTCCGGTATCTTTCTTTTATTAGTAATGATATCTTTCATATATTTAGCATAAGGATTTGTTTTGAGCACATCAGTTAATCTCATACGCAAAAAGATAGGCCTAATCATTTCAGCAAAGCGCTCAAAATCCTCATCATCCTTTTTCTTGGATGGTTGCGGAGGAAAAGGCATGGGTTTCTGAACCCAAGGTTCCCTTTCTTTACCATGTTTTCTAGCAACAAAGTCTCTTTTATCATAACCTTGATTCTTTGATTGTGGGTTATCAAGATCAACAGCAGGTTCAGTTTCTACATCATTGTCATTACTAGGTTGAGCATCATCATGAACATTATCATTAACATTTTTATTAGGTTCATATTCATTACCAGATTGTGATTCAGCATCAGACATATATATATCATTTGGATTATCAGGTTGTTCAGAAATAGGTTCACTATAAGTTTGCACAGTTCTAGCATTTTTCTTCTTCTTTTTAGAAGAACTAGGAACATCGATATTATTTCTCTGAGAATCTTGCTCGATTCTCTTATGGTGGCCTTCAGGATACAAAGGTTCCTGAGTCATTCTACCAGTTCTAGTAGCCACTCTAACAGCATAATCATTTTTCTTTCTATTCATTTCATCAAGCACTTCTTTTTGAGCCTTAAGTACTTGTTCTACTTGAGTAGTAACCATAGAAGCATGTTTGCTAACAAGTTTAAGTTCACCTTTAATATCAGCCATATAATGACCCAAGTGTCTAATCATATAAGCATTTTCTTTTAATTGTCTATGAAAATAAGCAATGAAGTCATCTTGCTTATACATAAAGTTATCAAACTCATCCGAGCATTGACTAGCAATTTTAGTAGGAGGGACTTCAGCTTTATCATATCTATAGAGAGAATTTACCTTTACTACCTGTGTCGGGATATCGGGATCAGGAGGTTCTTCAGTAAATAAATAATTAAGATCATATGTTTCTTCAACAGGCAGTAAATTAAGACCATGTATTTCTTCAATAGGAGGTAAATTCTTAACGTCTTCAGCTTTAATACCTTTTTCTTTCAAAGATTTCTTTGCCTCTAGCATATCTTCGGGACTGAGGAATAGAACACCTCTCTTCTTCGGAGTTGTTTTAGGAATAGGTTCAGTAATTGGAGCAGGAGATGGCTCAGGAGCTGGCTCAGGAGGTGCCCAATTATTTTCATTTGTCAACATATTATTCAATAGAATTTCAGCTTCATCCGGTGTTCTTTCCCTGAAAAGAGAATCAGCACAACTATCCAGGTAATCTCTGGAAGCATCGGCTAGTCCATTATAAAAGATATCAAGTATTTCAGGTTTCTTAAGAGGATGATCAGGCAAAGCATTAAGTAACTTGAGAAGCCTCCCCCAAGCTTGTGGGATACTCTCTTCTTTAATTTGCACAAAGTTGTATATTTCCCTCAAAGCAGCTTGTTTCTTATGAGCAGGGAAATATTTAGCAGAGAAGTAATAAATCATATCCTGGGGACTATGCACACAACCAAGATCAAGAGAATTAAACCATATCTTAGCATCGCCCTTTAATGAGAACGGAAATATTTTGAGTAAATAGAGGTAACATGATCTCTCATTATTAGTGAACAGGGCATCTATATCATTTAACTTAGTAAGATGTGCCACAACAGTTTCAGATTCATAGCCATAAAATGGATCAGATTCAACCAAAGTAATTATATTAGGATCAACAGAGAATTCATAATCTTTATCAGGAACACATATAGGTGAAGTAGCAAAAGCAGGGTCGGGTCTCATTCTATCTCTTAGTGATTCTTTGTTCCATTTAATTAATAACCTCTTAAGCTCATGTCTATCTTTGCAAACAAAAATAGCAGCAGAAGATTCCTTATCAACAAGATAACCTTTAGGAATAACAGGCATATTTTCATCATCACTATCATCATCGTATTCATATTCAATAATATCTTTTTCTCTAGCCCTAGCAATTTGTTCATCAAGTAATTCAGTAAGGGGCACAGTAGTATCAGGCATAGAAGCAGTTTCATCATAAGTATCATGCATAGCAGAAGTGGCATCATCAATAACATGCGACATATCAGAACGAATAGCAGAAGCAGATGTAGGCGTCGCAAACTTACTCATAACAGAAGGTGAATCAAGTGCAGAGCGAGATGGCAGTTCCTTACCTCCCCTCGTAGTTGAGGGATAGATCTTGGTTTTTGGATCTCTCAAGTTCTTCATAGTGTCCAGCAGATATAAATCCTAAGTGACTCAAAGAATAGAGCTATGCTCCCCGGCAACAGCACCAGAAAAAGGTCTTGATAACCCATAAGTATAGGGGATCGCAATAGCTTTCGAGGGTAGAGTATTCAACCCAAATTTATTGATTCGACACAAGGGGAGCCAAAGAATATTCTCAAGTATTAGCAGCTGAGTTGTCAATTCAACCACACCTGGAAACTTAGTATCTGCAGCAAAGTGTTTAGTAGCAAAGTAATATGATAGTGGTGGTAGCGGCAACAAATGTAAAGACAGCAAAAGTAATGTTTTTGGTATTTTGTAGTGATTGTAACAGTAGCAACGGGAAAGTAAATAAGCATAAACCAGTATATGGAAAACTCTTAGGCACCGGATCAGTGATGGATAATTATGCCGGATGCGGTTCATCATGTAACAGTCATAACATATGGTGACACAGAACTAGCTCCAATTCATCAATGTAATGTAGGCATGTATTCTGTATATAGTCATACGTGCTTATGGAAAAGAACTTGCATGACATCTTTTATCCTACCCTCCCGTGGCAGCGGGGTCCTATTGGAAACTAAGGGATATTAAGGCCTCCTTTTAATAGAGAACCAGAACAAAGCATTAGCACATAGTGAATACATGAACTCCTCAAACTATGGTCATCATCGGGACTGGTCCCGATTATTGTCAATTCGGGGTTGCCGGATCATAACACATAGTAGGTGACTATAACTTGCAAGATAGGATCAAGAACTCACATATATTCATGAAAACATAATAGGTTCAGATCTGAAATCATGGCACTCGGGCCCTAGTGACAAGCATTAAGCATAGCTAAGTCATAGCAACATCAATCTCAGAACATAATGGATACTAGGGATCAAACCATAACAAAACTAACTCGATTACATGATAAATCTCATCCAACCCATCACCGTCCAGCAAGCCTACGATGCAATTACTCACGCACGACGGTGAGCATCATGAAATTGGTGATGGAGGATGGTTGATGATGACAACGGTGACGAATCCCCCTCTCCGGAGCCCCGAATGGACTCCATATCAGCCCTCCCGAGAGGGTTTAGGGCTTGGCAGCGGCTCCGTATCGTAAAACGTGATGATTTCTTCTCTCTGATTTTTTTCTCTCCGAAAGCAAATATATAGAGTTGGAGTTGGCGTCAGAGGGTCAACAGGGGGCCCACGAGGTAGGGGGTGCGCCCTAGGGGGGGCGCGCCCCCACCCTCGTGGAAAGGGTGTGGGCCCCCTGGTCTTCATATTTGTCGAGGATTTTTTATTATTTTTTCTAAGACCTCCCATGGAGTTTCAGGTCATTTCGAGAATATTTGTTTTCTGCACATAAAACAACATCATGGTAATTCTGCTGAAAACAGCGTCAGTCTGGGTTAGTTCCATTCAAATCATACAAGTTAGAGTCCAAAACAAGGGCAAAAGTGTTTGGAAAAGTAGATTCGACGGAGACGTATCAGATATCTTTTATAATGAACTAACCGATGCTTCCATAGATTACCTGGATAGTTGTGATGGTTCTGTTTTCAGGGAAAGAACGTCGGATGAAGCTGAAATTCTATTGAATAATATGTTGACAAATGAAAATAATTGGACACCTCCTGAGCCAGTTCCTGAGCCTATTCCTAAACCAACTCCGAAGAAAAGGGGTATTCTATTTCTCAGTCCTGAAGATATGTAAGAGGCAAAGAAATCTATGAAAGAAAAAGGTATTAAAGCTGAAGATGTTAAGAATATACCTCCTATTAAAGAAATACATGGTCTTAATTTACCGCCTGTTGAAGAAACATATGATCTTAATCAATTACCTATTAAAGAAACTCATGGTCTTGATAACCCGACAGAGGTAGTAAAGGTAAATTCTCTCTATAGATATGATAAAGCTGAAATCCCATTTACTAAATTTGCTAGACCATGCTTAGATGAGTTTGATAAATTTATGGCTAAGCAAGAAGATTTTAATGCTTATTTTGGTAGACAATTGAAATACAATTCAAATATGCTTGAACACTTGGGTGATTATATGGCTAATGTTAAAGGTGAACTTAAACTTATTAGTAAACATGCTTCTATGGTTACCACTCAAGTAGAACAAGTACTTAAAGCTCAAAATGATTTGCTCAATGAATTGAATAGTAAGAATAATGATAATGCTGTTAGAGTTATGACTAGAGGTGGTAAAATCACTCAGGAACCTTTGTATCCCGAAGGCCACCCTAAGATAATTGAGCAAGATTCTCAGAGAAATAATGTAGATGCACCTAGTCCTTCTAAAAAGAAGAAAAAGAAAAATGATAAGACTTTGCATGCTTCTAGTAAACCTATTACTGAAACACCTGAGAATCCAAATGATATTTCTATTTCTGATGATGAAACACAATCTGGTAATGAACCTGAAACTAGTGATAATGTTAATAATAATGTTCATGATGATGCTCAACCTAGTAATGATAATGATATAGAAATTGAACCCAAGGTTGATCTTGATAACCCACAATCAAAGAATCAATGTTATGATAAGAAAGACTTTGTTGCTAGGAAACATGGTAAAGAAAGAGAACCTTGGGTTCAGAAACCCATGCCTTTTCCTCCCAAACCATCCAAGAAAAAGGATGATGAGGATTTTGAGCGATTTGCAGAAATGATTAGACCTATCTTTTTGCGTATGCGATTAACTGATATGCTCAAAATGAATCCTTATGCTAAGTATATGAAAGATATTGTTACAAATAAAAGAAAGATACTAGAAGCTGAAATTTCCACCATGCTTGCTAATTGTACTTTTGAGGGTGGAATACCTAAGAAACTAGGAGATCTCGGTGTACCAACTATACCAAGCTCCATTAGAAGAAATTATGTTAAAACTGCTTTATGTGATCTTGGAGCTGGTGTTAGTGTTATGCCTCTCTCTTTATATCGTAGACTTGATTTGAATAAGTTGACACCTACTGAAATATCTTTGCAAATGGCTAATAAATCAACTGCTATACCTGTCGGTATTTGTGAGGATGTGCCTGTTGTAGTTGCAAACGTTACTATTTTAATGGACTTGGTTATTCTTGATATTCCCGAGGATGATAGTATGTCTATTATTCTTGGAAGACCATTTTTGAATACTGCAGGGGCTGTTATTGATTGCACTAAAGGCAATGTCACTTTTCATGTTAATGGTAATGAGCATACGGTACACTTTCCGAGGAAACAACCTCAAGTCCACACTATCAATTCTATTGGAAAAATTCCACTGATTATATTTGGAGGTTTTGAATTTCCTCTTCCTACTGTCAAGAAGAAATATGATATTCTTATTATTGGGGATGTGCATATCCCCATTGAGGTAACATAGTGTTATTCGAAATTTCTCTAGTTCCATGTTATTCGGAATAAGTTTGTTAACAAAACTTGATCAACCTTGTTAGTGGATTCCTTTTGATGAGCATGAGATGGATGAAACTAGAAGGCACAACCTTCTGTACCCCACTTTTACTTTTTGTTATTTATATTAAATAAAATAAAAATAAATATTTTTTCTGTCTGTTATCTGATTATCCGTGCAATATAAAAACACCTAGAAAATAAAAGTTCTCCAAATGCCCTGAAATTTAAATATGATTTTTTTTCTAGAATATTTGAGAATATTTGGCACTGAGAACACAACAGGGGGGTCATCCACCTGGCCACGGGGGTGGAGGGTGCGCCCTACTCCCCTGGGCGCGCCCCCTGCCTCATGGGCCCATGGTGGACCTCCTCCACTTATCCTTTCACCCACACACTCATTCTTCCTCCCACAAACACGAACAACCAGTTCAAACCCGAGTCCAAGCGAGTTTTGCTATCATTTTTGATCTCCTTGCTCAAAGCACCTCTCACAAAACTGGTTGGGGAGATTGTTCCTTGGTATGTGACTCCTCCATTGGTCCAATTAGTTTTTGTTATAGTGCTTTATTCATTGCAAATTTTTGCTGCCTAGGTGACCATGTTCTTGAGCTTGCATGTCAAATTTATATGGTTCCAAGTAATTTTGATGCATGATATAGGCTTTAGGAACTTGTAGGAGTAGTTGCTATCAATATTATTGAGTTTGGTTTACTTTTATTTTGAAGTTACTAAAAAAATTCAGAATTTTTTAGAGGAAGAAATATGCTGAGGAAAATGTTCCATGGTGGTTCTTCAAGAAAGCAAGGACCCAGGCTTGCAATGCGTGATGCTGATGAAGAGACACCAAGAGACGCTCCAGTGCGTCCTTGCGAATGGCCTTCTGAGAACTTTATGGATCGAGCGGGAATTAAGGAAGAATTTAACGCATATTTGCATAACGCTGATCTTGTGAGCTTCGAGGAAGAGAAGTGCAGCCAGTATCACAATCTCACTAGTTCCTTTGTGAGGAGGTTTGAATTTTCATCTTCACGTAATTCCCCAACTGTCCTGTTTGATCTTTATGAAAATTCTTACACTATGGACTTAGAGGATTTTACCACTACTTGCAAACTTCCACAATGGTGTAGTATCAGGGATCCTCGCAAATCTGAATTTAGAGATTTTCTTGCTAGTATAACTATAAGGGAATCTAGAGATATAACACAAGCTACCATAGGGAGCATTCACTTTCCTGCTATACATTATTTTGCTCTCTTCATAGGTAGATGCATTAATGGTAAAGATGAAGCATGTCATATGTGTGTTCCTGACCTTAGTATTCTTAGGAGTGCGGTGTTAGGAGACAAATCTTATAATTTGGGAGCCATTGTTGCACATAGGTTGCATCTTAATAGATTTAATGGAGATTTCTTTGGTGGAATTTATGCAACCCGCATAGCTAATTTTCTTGGTGTAGCCATATGTGAAGATGATATTGAATTACCCCCTGCTTACTTAGACTTTAATGCTATGGTTCACCACCAGTTTGTTGATAGGAATGAATCACCTCTCTAGTATCGACTAATCTTTGACAGACGGCGTGCTGTCCGTATTACTCTCCCTGCTCCTGCCTTCTTTGATTATCAGGCAAAAGGAAGATATATTATTACCAGAGAGGAGGGAGATGAGTACGAGAGGAGGGCTGAGGCCGCTCGTCGCCACGCTGCAGCTCAGGAGGCGATAGCCGCTGCATTGCAGTACGACCCCAACTATTATTATGGATATCCGCCAAGCCAGTCGTGGCCATAGACCAACTTAGGCCAAAAGCCTAAGCTTAGGGGAGTACGTATTTCCCACCGACATTACATTTATGTTCACACACTCATTGCTAGATGTCGGTGCTCATACTTTTTCATTGTATCATCCATGCTAGTTTATTTCCTTTTTATGCTTTCTTCTTGTGTGTTTAATAAACCTTAAGAAAAACCAAAAAAATTAGTTGTAGCTTTTAATTAGTTTACTTTCCATGCTTGTAGTAGTAACTAAAAAGAAAACCTGAAAATATTTCATGTTCTTATTTTGCTTGTTGGGAGCTTTCCTGTGTAAATAGTTTTATTTCTTTTCTTTTCTTTGGGGGTCGATAGGAGAAGACCATGATTAAATTGTTGAAGTGGCTATTATATGCATAATTGTTGATCTGACAAAAGAGCCCATATTGCCTTGTCTTCTCCTGTTTATTGAATGCTTGCAGATTCCAGCTTAGTCCAATGCACGTGCACACTTATTATTATTCACATCGTTCGGTCATGCAAGTGAAAGGCAATTATGATGATATATGATGGACTGACTGAGATGAGAAAGGATCGTATGAACTCGACCTCTTTTGTTTTTGTAAATATGATTAGTTCATCGTTCCTGATTCGGCCTATTGTGAATAAACATGTTTGCAATGACAACTAGAGATCATATTTCTTGTGCCATGCTTGATTAGATATGAGTTATAATGGTTTACCTTGCGTGCCAACATGCTATTGAAATGGTTATGATGTGGTATGATAGGGTGGTATCCTCCTCTGAATGATTTAAGTTACTTAACTTTGCACATGTTCACGCATGTAGTTGAAACAAAATCAACATAGCCTTCACGATATTTATGTTCATGGTGGATTATATCCTACGCATGCTTGCATTCGGTGTTGATTAATTTTAATGCATGTTCATGACTGTTGTCGCTCTCTAGCTGGTCGCTTCCCAGTCCTTTGCTAGCCTTCACCTGTACTAAGCGGGAATACTGCTTGTGCATCAAATCCCTTAAACCCCAAAGTTATTCCACATGAGTCCACTATACCTACCTATATATGGTATCTACCTGCCATTCCAAGTAAATTTGTATGTGCCAAACTCTAAACCTTCAAATGAAATTTTGTTTTGTATGCTCGAATAGCTCATGTATCAACTAGGGTTGTCTGTATCTTCCATGTTAGGCGGGTTATTCTCAAGAGGAGTGGACTCCGCTCCTCACTCACGGGAAAGTGGCTGGTCACCGGGATGCCCAGTCCCATGCTTTATGCAAACTAAATCAAAATAATTGCAAACAAAACTCCCACTAGGACTCTTGTTAGTTGGAGGCACTCGTTGTTTCGAGCAAGCCATGGATTGATGCTTGTTGGTGGAAGGGGGGGGTATAAACTTTACCATTCTGATTGGGAACAACCTATAATGTGTGAAGCATGGAAGATATCTCCATCTCTTGGTTGTTATGTTGACAATGAAAGTATACCACTCAAAATATTATTCACCTCTATTTGAAAACCGAGCTCTGGCACCTCTACAACTCCCTGCTTCCCTCTGCGAAGGGCCTATCTATTTACTTTTATGCTGAGTCATCATCCTCTTATTAAAAAGCACCAGTTGGAGAGCACTGCTGTCATTTGCATTCATTATTGTTAGTTTACATTGGGTATGACTTGACTGGATCTCTTTTACCATGAATTACAATGTCTAGTCGGTCCTTGATCTTTAAAGGTGCTCTGCATTTATGTTTTGCGGTCTCAGAAAGGGCTAGCGAGATACCATCTTGTTATATCATATTATGATTGTTTTGAGAAAGTGTTGTCATCCGAGATTTATTATTATTGCTTGCTAGTTGATTATGCCATTGATATGAATAAACTTGAGACCTAAGCGTCATTGCAAATGTGGTTAGTTATAATCTTTGCTGAAAACTTGAATGGTGTCTTTACATATTTACAACAACAAGAGCAAACAGAGTTTGTAAAAGTTTTTCTTTATCACTTTCAGTTTGTCAACTGAATTGCTTGAGGACAAGCAAAGGTTTAAGCTTGGGGGAGTTGATACGTCTCCATCGTATCTACTTTTCCAAACACTTTTGCCTTGTTTTGGACTCTAACTTGCATGATTTGAATGGAACTAACCCGGACTGACGTTGTTTTCAGCAGAATTACCATGATGTTATTTATGCGCAGAAACAAAAGTTCTCCGAATGACCTGAAACTTCACGGAGAATTTTTTTTGGAAAATATAAAAAATACCTGCAAAAGATGAAGGCCAGGGGGGCCACCACCTGTCCACGAGGGTGGGGGGCACACCTGCCCCCTAGGGTGCTTCCCCCTACCTCGTGGGCCCCCTGGAGCTCCTCCGACTCCAACTCCTACTCTATATATTGTGTTTCGGGGAGAAAAAAATTAAAGAGAAGGATTCATCGCGTTTTATGATACGGAGCCGCCGCCAAGCCCAAAAACCTCTTGGGAGGGCTGATCTAGAGTCCGTTCAGGGCTCCGGAGAGGGGAATCCGTCGCCATCGTCATCATCAAGCACCCTCCATCACCAATTTCATGATGCTCACCGCTGTGCGTGAGTAATTCCATCGTAGGCTTGCTGGACGGTGATGGGTTGGATGGGATCTATCATGTAATCGAGTTAGTTTTGTTAGGGTTTGATCCCTAGTATCCACTATGTTCTGAGATTGATGTTGCTATGACTTTGCTATGCTTAATGCTTGTCACTAGGGCCCGAGTGCCATGATTTCGGATATGAACCTATTATGTTTTCATCAATATATGAGATTTCTTGATCCTATCTTGAAAGTCTATAGTCACGTATTATGTGTTATGATCCGTTAACCCCAAAGTGACAATAATTGGCATAATTACCGGTGATGACCGTAGTTTGAGGAGTTCATGTATTCACTATGTGTTAATGCTTTGTTCCGGTACTCTATTAAAAGGAGGCCTTAATGTCCCTTAGTTTCCATAAGGACCCCGCTGCCACGGGAGGGTAGGACAAAAGATGTCTTGCAAGTTCTTTTCCATAAGCACGTATGACTATATTCGGAATACATGCCTACATTACATCAATGAACTGGATCTAGTTCTGTGTCACCCTAGGTTATGATTGTTACATGATGAACTGCATCCGGCATAATTCTCTATCACTGATCCATTGCCTACGAGCTTTCCATATATTGTTCTTCGCTTATTTACTTTTCCGTTGCTATTCCTATCATCCCTACAAAATACCAAAAACATTACTTTTGCTATCATTAGCTTTTGCTACCGTTACCACTACTATCATATTACTTTGCTACTAAGCAGTTTGCTGCAGATATTAAGTTTCCAAGTGTGGTTGAATTGACATCTCAGCTGCTAGTACTTGAGAGTATTCTTTGGCTCCCCTTGTGTCGAATCGATAAATTTGGGTTGAATACTCTACCCTCGAAAACTGTTGCGATCCCCTATCACTCCAAAAAAATGACACATCCGTGACATTTTGGGCCGAACGAATTTTTTTCTGTGATACATATGACACTTCTATGACGATAATTGTGACAAAACCCGGTATCATCATTGATGTGGTGGGCTCCTACTTCTATGATAAAAAATCATGACAGAAAATGGGCTTTTCGTCCTGGGCGGGCCGGAGACGTAGCTGCATGACATTCTTTGGGCCGTCCATGACGGAAAAAATCATGGTAGAAGCGAGGGGGAGGAAAATTTCGAGGAGTTCCCGGTTACGGTGGGAGGTCGGGGGCCGAGCGATGCGCGTTTCTCTCGTACACATACGCGCATGTGTGCAATGCGTTGGCTCTAACTGAACCCGAGCGAGGCGTTGGGCTCTAACTAAACCCGAGCGATTGAACTACAGGCTACGCGTTACTGAACCCGAGCGATCGATCGATGGCTGTTAACTAAATCCGATCGAGCGATCCCTTCGCTACTGCTGCTAACTGAAGCCGATCGATGCTGCCTCTGGATGAACAGTGAGCGTTGCGGCGGGGGGGGTGGATGAACAGTTCCCGGTGGGAGCGGATGAACAGGACCCCGTGGTGTTGCCTCTGGATGAACAGGAACCCGATCGATCGAGCCGGTTGGGGCTGGATAAATAGGACCACCCCGTGGAAGGCAGGATGAACAGTAGATGGTGGAGGGCAGGATGACCAGTAGCCCGTGGAGGGGTGGTTGAACAGGAGCCCGTGGAGAGGGCTGGTTGAACAGTAGCCGGTGGAGTAGCGCGCGGTGGAGGCTGGATGAACAGGAGCCCGTGGATGAACAGTCGCACACTACTAGGAAAAGGGCTATAGATAGGATTGATACTAATGGCGCACCAGGGAAGCAGTGCGCCACTACTATATACTAATGGCGCGCCTGTTGGTGATGCCCCATTAGTGTGGAAGACACTAATGGCGCACCAGAAACAGGGTGCGCCACTAGTATTAATTTTTTTTCTATTTTTCCATACATACTAATGGCGCATCAGGTAGACAATGCGCCATTACTAGTTCTAACTAGTAATGGCGCACCTGGCAGAGAGTGCGCCATTACTGTAATTTTTTTCTTATTCCTTTTTTTTTTGCAAAACTACTAATGGCGCACCGTTTCATAGTGCGCCATTACTAGTTTAAATTAGTAATGGCGCACTATTAGGCGGTGCGCCATTAGTATATATATTTATATTTTTTTACTTTTTTGCAAAACAGTAATATTTTTTGAACTCGTGCATGAATATTTTTAAATTTCATGGGCACGTTTTGAATTCATGAATATTTTTTCAAATTTGATGATATTTTTTCATATTCATAAATGTTTTACCAATTCACAAATGAATGCAACTAAAAATCCAAAAAAACAAATTTGATGATATTTTCAAATAACAAATTTGATGATATTTTTTCATATTCATAAATATTTTCAAATAACAAATTTGATGATATTTTTAAAAAAATTATTACTATTTTTATAAAAAATTATTACTGTCTCATATTCATATTCATTTTCTAAAAACTTATTCGATGCAAATAATAATAATAATAATAATAATAATAATTACTAATGGCGCACCGCTGGGTGGTGCGTCATTGATATACAAAAAAATAGTTACTTATGGCGCACCGCTGGGTGGTGCGCCATTGCTATCCAAAAAAATAGTTACTTATGGCGCACCGCTAGGTGGTGTGCCATTGCTATCCAAAAAAAAGTTACTTATGGCGCACCGCTAGGTGGTGCGCCATTGCTATCCCTCCCCCGACTAAAATCCCCAATCCCCATCACGGTAGCCCCTCCACCATCCTCTGCCGCCCCAACAACCACTCCACTACTCCCAGCCACCACCGTCGTCGCCCCACTCCAGAGCAGTGTCGTCGAGCACCCGTTTGACAGGGAGCACCACCATCGTCGTGGAGCCACTCCACCGGCAGCCACCATCCTCGCGCGCTTCCTCCTCGAGCAGGCTCCTCGCGATTTAGGGTTTGCTGGCGCTGCCGGCCACCGGCGCGGCCCCTCCTCAACCACCGCCTCGGGAGCTCCCACCTACGCCCGCCTCCTCTTCCGTCTTCTCTGGCCGCTGCCAGCTGCTCTCCACCGGCGCTGCCCCTCGTCGACCACCGCCAACGGCCAATGCAGGAGCCTCACCGCCCCCGGGTCCGCCTCGAGCAGCAGGAGCTCCACCTCTGCCCACATCCGCCATCCCCATCCACCTCGAGCAGCAGGAGCACGCCTTGAGTCTCTGCTCTTCCCCTCCTCCCTGTAACCAGAGGTAAAGAAGCAAACTTACTTGCATATGTTGCTTCTGTGTTTCTAATTCTTATGGATAAATCCCAGCATGAAAACATATGTGTAGATTCATATGTTGTGTGTGTCCTCAACATGCATTATTTCCTGGTTATGTTGATACATAGCAGCTTGTGTGTGAAACATGTACTACTATTACTTCCTGGTTATGTTGATGTGAAGTGTGTGGCAGTTTACCTTTTATACATGCTTGATTGAAATTTGTGATGTGAAATGGATGAAAAAGAAAAAGGCAAATTGGGATATGCACACCACATAGCCATTTTATGCCAGTATATGCAAAGAAGAGGTTGAAAATCATAACAGGCCAGGGGGATGTTTGAACCGTAGAGGTTATGATAAAAATATTGGAGAGGAGTTCTTGGCTAGGTTCTTTGGTTACTAGCAACTAGCATTGTTAGATGAGTTCTTATGCTATCTTGTGATAATTGTAGTAGATTATAGCTTGCTTCAGTTTGTCATCATAAGTTGGTTAATTAGATTTTAGATTTATAAGAAACAAGGTCACTAGGTGCACCCTATAGCTAGCAGCTCTTGATTGAGGAGATTATGTAGCCACCAACATCTATGACTGAAATTAGTCCATAGTTCACCTGGTCCTTAGTTGCCCATGAAAATGAAATTTTTTTCTTGCTGTAACAAGGTGATTGGTGAATGTGGATGATTTTTTTATCCTATGAACTCATTGCACTGCTACAAGAATTTGGTATCATCATGGTGTAATTGACTGCTTGAGAAAACTGGGTAATTTGGCAGTAGAAACAACTATTTTTTACAGTCAAACAGTTCTTGATGCTTTGGTGCTCTTAGCTAGCTTAGTGGTGGGTCCCTTGGTGTCAGGCTGTGCTATCTATACATTCATGCCCTTTTGTCACTGATGATTGTTAGATTGGGTTCCTACTACTGTCATGGGGTGGATGATCCTGCTGCTTTGTATATGGATATACTGCAATTTCATTTATGTTGTTATAAGTTTGTTGTTGTCAGCATGAGTTAACTTGTTGTCATTTATCGAAATTCAGAATGTGTTGGACTATATGTTCGTTGGTACTACTTGAGATGCTGCTGCTGTACTACTTGGGAATTTTGTCAACTTGTGATGCTGCTGTTGTACCCCGAGAGGCCCTTGAGTTTGCCGGAATGTCGATTAACTTCGGTTCCGGCAAATTTGGGTACTCCATATGTCCTATTTTTAGCAAAGGTCATGCTGAAATTTTCCGTGAATTTTAGCATGACTTTGCTAAAAATCGGACATATGAGGTACTTGCTACTAATGCATGGGCCGGGGTATCTTAGTACTTAGTTAAGTAGGATCAACTGCCCCTTTATTCTTGCTACATTAAACCATAGGTGGAAATAGAGCCAAGTGATTAGTGCCAAGTGATTAGGCCCAACCTAGGGTGCCTCGGCATCGATAAACCCTAAATGATGAAAACTTAACTTGGCTGCCCCACATGCCTCGGTGTCGATGAGAACCTAAATGATGTATGCTTAGTCTTTTAGGGTGCCTCGGCGTCGACAAACCCTAAATGATGAAAGCTTAGGCTTTTAGGGTGCCTCGGTGTCGACAAACCCTAAATGATGAGACCATGATCTTGTTCCTTGACAATAACCAACTTTTTGACCAAACTTTTTTCCTATTTAGAGTGAAACATGGCCCACAACAATGAGGTCGGTGGTTCGGGCGGCAAGAAATTCTGGGAGCTGTCCCAGGAGATGGAGGAACAACCTCACCGCTATGAGGACGCCGCGGAAGACACCGATCCTGATTACACAACCCCTAGTGGCATCGGGGATGACACCACTGATGGTGCCGCCGAGGATGCCACCACTAATGATGGCGGCGCACACACAGATGGCAGCCAACCGAAGAAGCAAAGGAAGGACCGGCGCCCGAATGCGCTCCGCACCCTCAAGGAGGAATTCACTCAAGTGGACTCCGACGGGAATCCAACGGAGCCCAAACATATAGTCAAGGGGTACTCGCTTCAGCTCGGGTGCATTCTCCGGAGCACCATCTCGATCAACACTGAGAACCTTAGGCATAAGGACCGAGGGAATTTGCGCAACCTCCTCTTCACGAAGCTGCACGAACGATACAAGTTCCCCGCCGAATTTGAAAACACACGCCTCTCAGGGAATAAAGTGAACAGTACCGCCCTCACGAAGATGAGCACGGCCCTATCTACTTGGAAAAGCGCAGTGAAGAGAATGATTGATAAAGGTGATAGTTATGAGAAGATCAAGGAGAAATATCCTTTGATGAGCGAAGATGAGTACAAGGAGTTCAAGATCAAGTGCGAGAGCAGTGCAACCTCCGAATCAAGTCAGTGGGGGAAAGAAATGCGGGAGTTGAACTTAGGGGAACACAAACTCAGTCCCGGCGGTTACAGAGTGGCGGAGCCTATATGGGACAAGGAGGACGCGGAGCGTGCCGAGCAAGGCCTACCGCCCCGCTTCGAGAAATACAGCAGTGACAAGCAGACCAGGAACTATGTCAGGGCCCGGTACAAGGAGGACCCGATAACAAAGGAGCTTACCACGGATCCGAAGACCAGGGCGCTTGAGCTTCTTCTGGTAAGGAATACACCTCCGCGTAATTAGCTCCATATGGTTGCACTCAAATTAATGCCCAATATTTCTAAATGGTTCACGTTCCTTTCGCAGGACACTGAAAGCAGTAGCGCGGGGTCGTCTAAGAGCTCCCCTTTCGACACCCCTTTAAATAGGGCGTTGAACGTAATGAAAAACAAGGATAAGCTCACTAAGCTGACATCAGCTGGTCATGTGGCCGGCAAAGGCTTGTCCACAAAATGGGGGTCATATTATACCGCTGGTGTGCGGAAGGAGAAAAAGACCAGCTCGGAAAGCCAGACGCACGAGGTTGAAGAACTCAAGGCACAAGTGGCGCGGATTCCGGAGCTTGTCCAAGAGCAAGTGCAACAACAACTTGCAACGACGCTCAACGCCATGGTGCCTACGTTGATTCATGGGCTGACGACGTGGATTGCGGGCGGCCAACAGGGGCCTCCCCCGATTCCCAGCTTCACGGCCAGCAACTCGCACAGCGCGCAGGCGGCGCCATTGTTGTCTCCGGCGGCGCCATTGGTGTCTTCGGTGGCGGCGCCATTGGTGTCTCCGGCGGAGGCGGTATTCGTGTCTCCGGCGCCCGCACGGGCATTGGAGCTTAATGCACCCGGGTGTACGCCGGCCGGCACCTCGCCAGCAAGCGCCCCCTCCGTCAGTTGCACGCCCGCCGTTGGCGGTGCCTCGACATTAGCCGAGCTCGGCAGCATCACGGTAACCAAGCCTCTCGACCGATGACTTCATCTCCTTGCCTTTGACTGGGCATCCCTGACGCCCTGTACATGTTTTCGCAGGGCACCGCCGACGTTCCTTGCACTCTTCTGCATTTCGTGGGCGCCGAGTTGGTCGATGTCGCCAAGGGCAGAATCGTTCAACCAGGCAACCCCATGTTCCACGATAATCCGATGCCACCCACAATGTATAGGGTTGAAGTGGTTCGGGTGCTGCCAGGCTGCGACGAGCTATTCTCTCCGATTCGACCCGCTGGGGCCGACGAAGAAGATGAGATGACCCTTAGCACCTGCGTAAACTGGCCCCTGCTTTGGCCGAAGAGCCAGATTCGTTTGGGGGCGGGGGACACCACCCCACAGACAAGACCGCCAGTCGTGCCGGCGCCAAGCCATGGCAAGAACGCCGCAACGCTACCGGACCTGCCGGACATCCCTATGGCACAGGATCCGGACAACCCTATGGCACAGGATCCAGACGGCGACGACAACGACGACGGTACATTTACCAAAGTTGATAAGTACTTTGCCAAACATGGTTACGCTGGTGAGTTCTGCGGGCCTCTTTCTCAAGAACCCAACCAAGACGACCGCGATCTAGCTGGTACGGCGGAGAAATCCAATTGCAACAGGCGTCGTCTGGCGTTCAGTTCTCAGGACACGCCTCCAGCTCCCGCCTTCACCGAGCCTCAGATAGCTGAGGTGTGAAATATTATCAGCCCCAACATGCTCAAGAAGGCGGTCTGTGAGCAGAACTCGGTCCCATTACAGGAGATCAAGAAGAAGGGACGGAAACGAAAGACTAACAAGGGCGCCGGTGCGAGCCAGCCGGCACCGAGTTCGATCCGTGCTCAGGACGGGCCACCTTCAACTAAGGATATCTCGAGGAGGGTGCATGTGGCGGGTAGGGCGATGCTACCGCCAATATGCTGAATGCCGCAACCGGTGCTATGCGGAGTCTGCACGACAGTGTTCTTTCTTTGGAGAAGCGGCATCTTAGAGAGAAGGATGTGGCATACCCGATTTTCGTGGCCAAGGTGCCAGAGGGCAAGGGCTTTGTGGATGGCGACATCGGGGGTACGATCGTCCTGCGGTTTGATGACATCTTTGCTATGTTTAACCTTCATCCGCTGCATTACACCTTTGTTCGGCTGTTTTCGCTGAGTATGGAGATGCGGATCATTAGAGACAAGACCCCGGACATCGTGATAGTCGACCCCTTCTACATGCGTGCCAAGCACTTGAGCAGCGCTGGGGACCGCCAAGTTGCGAGTTCACACCTCGAAGGCGTCATTCTGGCAAACCCAGATAAGGATAACTTCCTTGTGCCTTACTTTCCCAAGTAAGTCATCCCTTAACCGCCCCGTAACATATGATTTCTTAGATTTCGATCGTTTTTTTTCTAACATTCCGTGTTCTGTGAAGTGACACATATTGCACACTCATCCTCTTAAGCCCGAAATATTCCATGGCCACGTATTTAGACCCGAACCGTAACTCCAAGATAGACTATACAAATGTCAAGCAAGTTCTTGATGATGTTCTCCCCGCCTACGCCAAATCTGGAGGCACCTTCACCAGGGCAGTTCGTAAGTACGGCAAGCACATGTTCTCACATAATACGAAGTTCTGCTGCGTCAAGCAGCCGCCTGGCGGTCAGAAGGATGCCTACTACGCCCTCCATCACATGCGGGCGATCGTAAGGGACCATCATCAACTTCTGCTACCAGATAATCTCAAAGATTGGGGCACGAGCTTGTCGGCAGTTCAGGACGCGGACCTCAGACAAGAATTCTTTCGCATCTAGTCGGAGTTTGCGGACATCATCCATCAAGATGTCCTTCATTCCTCGGGGCAGTTCTTCCTCAGATATCAACCGTCCAACAGTGAGATAGATGAAATGCTACAAATGCAGGGTGACAACGACCATGATTTCATGACCATCATGATAGACGGCGGCTTCATCCACGTTCCTGTCCGATGAGTCGAGTCGAAAGTAGTGATGTGTAGTTCTGAAACATTGATTGGCTCATGTTGTAATTATACTTTAATGAATTCGTATGTTTCTTTGGTTTGGACAGTCGTTCAACTTAGATGTAATCGATGCTATTTATTAGTAGGACCATGAATCGTGCTATTAATGTCTTGCTTTTCTCTTCCGATCCTTTTGTTGCATACTTACATATTGCTTATGTATTGTCTGTTGTTTGGCTTGTGCATAAAGATGTCGTCGTATGTCGTGTACAAGGGTAAGGTTCTCGGAGTCTACGACGACTGGGAGGAGTGTCGGAGACAGGTTCACCGTTTCAGCGGTAATAGTTACAAAGGGTACACCACTAGGCCGGAGGCCGAATCTAGATACGCCCGCTATCTAGCGGGAGAGAGGAGGGAGCGTTGGAGGAACTGGATGAAGACCAGTTTGATCACGATGATGCTCATTGTGATGACCACAGCTCTCTTCTATGTGATGGTAGTTTAAATGATCGATGTCGACTTGTAATGTGAAGACAAACTCGATACTCGCGGTCTTGAGACTTGTAATGATCTATCTTTGTTCGGTCTTTTGAATTCGGAGACTAATATGATGAATTGTATTCGGAGACTAATCTTCTATTGTATTCGATGAATCTGATGTTGCTGTCTATATTCTGTCTAATAATATATTTTATATTCTGTCTAATAATATATTTTATAACCTGCGCAAAAATCAAAAAAGGAAAAAAACCCAAATATTCATACTAATGGTGCATCACCACCAGGTGCGCCATTAGTATGCCAAAGGATACTAATGGCGCATCAACAGAGAATGCGCCATTAGTATGACAAAGCCATGCTTACGTATGCCCCCCCGGGAGGCACACTAATGGCGCATGCTGTTACATACTAATGGCGCACTAGCTGGTGCGCCATTAGTATACCAGATACTAATGGCGCACCAGTGGTGCGCCATTAGTAAAAATTACTAGTGGCGTGCTACTAATGGCGCACCGGTGATGCGCCATTAGTAGGCAAAACCGGTGCGCCATTAGTAAGCCTTTTCCTAGTAGTGGCAGGTGGAGGCTGGAGGAGGTCGACGGTGGATGAACAGTAGCTCGTGGAGGCTGGAGGGGGTCGACGGTGGAGATGAACAGTATCCCGTGGAGTCCCATTTTGCGGTACGCCATACCCCTCCCGATGAACAGGACCCCCGTTTCGACCGTAGCACTCCAACACAAGTCCGTTTCCTCCGTTTTGCGGTACGCCACACCCCTCCCGATCAACAGGACCCCCGTTTCGACCGTAAAAGGTCCGTTTCCTCCGTTTTGCGGTACGCCAGACCCCTCCCGATCAACAGGACCATGTTCTGAACGTAGGAGGTCCATTTCCTCCGTTGCGCGGTACGCTAGGCTTCGTTTCCATCGCATGTTCCGTCCGAGCCCTCCCGATGAACACGACCACGCATTCCGTTCCGACCCAGCTGGTTGGCTCCCACGCGTTCTGTTGCCTCCCCATGAACACGACGCATTCCATTGCCTCCCCATGAACACGACGTATTCCGTTGCCTCCCCATGAACACGACGACGACACTGTTTCTCCGTTCCGACCCAGCCATGTCAACGAGCCCTCGCCGTACGTATGCGCGAGTAGGCGTTCGAGACCCCGCCCGTATGTACACATACGTGGCCGTATTTTCTTTCTTGCACCCTGGCCGCCTCTACTACGACACGGACGCGCCTCTACATCCACCAGTATATATGTACGTACACGTTCGCGACCAGAATGACAACGCTACGTACGCTTCGACCAGGTGGGTCCCAACTGCCAGTCACTTCCTTGCGTGCGAAGATGTAGCTGGTGGGTCCAGGAGTCAGGGGGCGAAATACGGTGGCCCATCCGGTGGGTCCCCGCTGTCAGGTGGAGGTATAATTATTTTGCATGTAATAAGGAGGCACTTCCTTGCTGCGGCCGTGGACCCAGCTGTCAGCCTCTCCATGTACAGTCCACGTCCGATGGAAGCCGTTCCTTGACCACGTTGACCACACCGCACCGAGAGCACCAGGAAGGTGGACGACGGTGAGGCCTACGAAGGGGACGACACGGAGCCGGGGAAGACGCGACAGTGGATGCCCACGCGTAGAGGAGTACGAGGGCACTGGTTCGCTGCGGTGTGAGGCTGCCGTCGCCGCAGAGTAACAGGGGGTGTGGGTGAGTAGAGGGATGGCCTGGCCAGTGGTGGGAGTAGTAGGGTGCGGTGAGGCCTCCGCCGCATCGCAGCCGGCCACGGGTGGCAGGAGCATGAGGCAGGACCGGCTCTGGTTTGGGCGAATGGAGCAAGAAGACCAGAGGTTGAAGAAGCACTACGGCCGTTGGATGGACATCGTACGGTCACTGGAGCTAGAATCATGTATATTGACTAAGTTGACAAAGCCCTCCATCCCCGTCAACTTAGTAGGCCCACAAGTCAGCCTGCCACTATACTGGGTCCCAGCTAACAGGGGGAGTATTCATTTTTTTGTGCGTAATAAGGAGGCACCCTTGCGTGCGAAGATACAGCTGGTGGGTCCGAGCTGTCAGCGGCGGTAACGTTTTTTCGCGAAATACAGAGGCCCTTTCGGTGGGTCCCTGATGTTAGGTGGAGGAATCATTATTTTGCGTGTAATAAGGAGGCATTTCCTTGCATGCGGCCGTGGACCCGGCTGTCGGCCTCTCCACGTACAGTCCACTTCAGATGCATGTCGGTCGTTGACCATGTTGACCAGGCCGCGCCGAGAGTACCAGGGCGGTGGACGACGGCGAGGCCTAGGAAGGGAACGACACGGAGGCAGGGAAGACTCGGCAGTTGTTTCCCATGCGGAGGGGAGTACGACTGTACGAGGGTTTATTGGTTCGTCTGCCGTCGCCGGAGAATAACAGCAGGTGTGGGTGAGTAGAGGGATGGCTATGCCAGCGATGGGAGTACGGTGGGGCCTACGCGGCAGCACAGCCGGCCGCGGGGAGGAGGGAGTAGGCAGTCTCGCCGGCGCTTATTTGAGCGGCTGGAGCAGGAAGAGCAGAGATTGAAGAAGCACGACAGCCATTGGATGGACATCCAACAGTCACTGCTTGTGCGTCAACCTTTTTTAGGAAAGCCTCAAATCTGTGGAAAATAGTATACAACCCATCTGCCACTATTTCTAATAATTTTCAGCCCATTTGCTAATTCTTAAGGTTTTTTTGGAGCCCATATTCTTTTTGTTAGCATTACAGCCCAAATTGTGGCCACGGTTAAAAAATTATACGAAATTTTGCATATTTCGGTGCGGTCCGAACTGTTTTTAATCCCAAAATTTTGACTCACAATCAAACTGATTTTAAAAATAAATTTATATCAATATAAAATCTGACAAATTCTCCATGCATAAAAATTAATGTAATTTAAAATCTTGAAATGAAAAAAAATATTTGAAACTAATTGCCGGTTTGATGTGTTTTAAAAATGTACAACCCATTTCTCATTACTGATGGGCCATTTTCTTGGCCAGCCGAATGAAAGCTCTCCTCGTCTTGAAATATTTGCAGCCCAACAGCCCTGACAAAGCGACTTACTTGGCAAATGACAAAAAAACTGGGCTGTGGCCGTGGACCCAACTGTCAGCCTCTCCATGTACAATACTCTTCTGATGGAAGTCGTTCCTTGACCACGTTGACCACGCCGCGCGGAGAGCACCACGGCGGTGGACGACGGCGAGGCCTAGGAAGGGGACGACGCGGAGCCGGGGAAGACGCGGAAGTGGAAGCCCGCGCGGAGAGGAGTACAAGGGTTCACTGGTTCGGCTGCGGTGTGAGGCTGCCGTCGCCGCAGGGCCTGGCCTGCGGTGGGAATAGTAGGGGGCGGTGAGGCCTCCGCGGAAGCACAGCCTGCCACGGGAGGCAGGAGCATGCGGCATGACCGACGCTGCTTTGGGCGGCTGGAGCAAGAAGATCAGAGGTTGAAGAAGCACTACGGCCGTTGGATGGACATCGTGCGGTCACTGGAGCTACAATCATTCATATTGACTAAGTTGACAAAGCCCTCCGTCCCCGTCAACTTTGTTGGCCCACAAGTCATCCTCCCACTATGGTGGGTCCCAGCTAGCAGGGGGTATTCATTTTTTTGTGCGTAATAAGGAGGCACTTCCTTGCGTGCGAAGATATAGCTGGTGGGTCCAATATGTTAGCGGGGGGAACGTTTTTTTGCGAAATACAGAGGCCCTTCCGGTGGGTCCCAGCTATCAGGTGGAGGAATCATTATTTTGTGCGTACAGTCCACAGCCGATGGATGTCGTTCGTTGACCAAGTTGACCAGGCCGCGCCGAATGCACCATGGCGGTGGACGACGGCGAGGCCTAGGAAGGGAACGATACGGAGCCAGGGAAGACTCGGCAATGGTTGCCCACGCGGTGGGGAGTACGAGGGTTTACTGGTCCGGCTGCCGTCGCTGGAAAATAACAGGAGGTGTGGGTGAGTAGAGGAATGGCCTGGACAGCAATGAAGTAGGGTGGGGCGGTGCGGCCTATGAGGCAGCACAGCCGACCACGGGAGGCGGGAGCAGGCAGTCCCACCGGAGCTGGTTTGGGCGGCTGGAGCAAGAAGATCAGATATTGAAGAAGCAGCACGGCCGTTGGATTAACATCCAATGGTCACTGCTGCTATAATCATTTGTGGACTAAGTTGACAAAGCCAAAGTACACGTCAACCTAGTAGACCCACAAGTCAGCCTCCAAATCTGTCCCAAACAGCATACAACCCGAAATTTCTAGCCAGATTCAAATTAATTTTAAATCTAAATATACCTTAATTTAAATTCAATGAAATTTTACCCACACAAAAACAATGAAATTGAAAATATCAAAATCTGAAAGAAAACAGTATTTTGGAACTAATTGTCTGTTTGCTGTATTTTTCATTTTACAGCCCATTTATTATTACTTATAGCCCATTTCTTATTACTTGTAGCCCATTTTCTGGGCAAAATGCATCCCTCCTTGTCTTGAAAGATTTCCGGCCCAGCAGGGCGTAGAAAAGCAAGTAGGCCTACGTTGGTTATTCTGCAAAAAACAAAATAGCTGGCTAGCAATTTTTAGAAAGGAAAAAAACAAAATGGGTTGGCCATGTGTCAAACATATGAAATAAAAGCCTGGGCTAGACGGGCCACGGGTCCCGCACAACCCAGTTGATACCCTTCTTCCTCCCAAAAAAACAAAATTACTGCGCGCGCTGCTGGGTCCCACTGTCTTCCTCACCATGTACAGTCATCTCCTTATTCCTCTCGGTTGTTGAACATGTTGACAGCACCGGAGGGCGGCAACGCGGCGAGCGAACCAAGGCGGAGGCCGATGGTGAGGCCTCGGACGGGAACGAACAGGAGACGGGGCAGATCACAGCCAGCCGTGGGAGGCGGGAGCAGGCGGTCCCGCCGGCACTGGTTTGGCTTTGGCGGCTCGAGGAAGAAGAGACTGAAGAAACGCGATAGACGTTGAATGTCAATCCAACGGTCAAGGTTGGCACAATCGTTTTGTTGACTAAGCGGACACCAAGTAGCATACTTTTTTATATATAGGAAGAAAATTGCGAGGAAAATGCGTTCGTCTGCCGTCCTCCTCACAAGGAACGTTCGCCACATAAGTGACTAGCACCCTTGGTTTTCAACCGAGAGGTCTTGGGTTTGAGTCCCAGGAACTCTCAATTTTGTCCTCCTTCCTTCCTCGCAAAAAAAGGGAAAGAAAATCAAAGACTTGGGAAGGCGTACAGAACAAGCTAGTGTACCAGTAATGAGACGTTGCCGAGTTTTAGAAAAAAGAAAGACGTGCTCCTATAGCTGGTTCGAATCCAAACCTAGACTATGACTATATATGGTGCTATGCTACTCTGCAAGTAATGAAACTGACATATCCAACGTTCGCTTCTCCTCTTCTCTACTTACTCTGCCTAGCATCAGAAGCTCTGGCCGCAGCAACCATGTCCGCTGGCTGCTCGTCCACCTGCTCTTCAGCAGGCAACAACCAGATATGCGCCAAGTCGCAACCTGTACCATCACCTGTGGGTCTCATCACACCCACGCCCGCACGCGCACTGCAGCCGATTGATCATCGCAACCCACTGCCGTTGGTGTGGTGCCACTGCTGCAAATCACGCAAAGTCATCTGTCGCGTCTCAACCACAATTTGCAACCCTGGCCGAGTCTTCTACAAATGCCCGAATCATGGGCTAATAATATGTTTAAGTGTTGTTCTGCTGCTTTCAGTTGCTGATTTTTTTAATAGTTTGGTTGATGATCTACCAATTTGATTCGTGCAGAAAAGAGAAGATTCATGTGATTTGTATTTCTGGGAAGTTGCTGATGTGGGGGAATGCAACTACGCTGATTATTTGGTTAGCCGAGGAATCCCAATACCAGCAGGTTGGGGTGTTGGACAAGTAACCGAAGGAACAGCGGAAGAGGAAGATCCAGAGCAGAAGCTTAAAGATGCAGTTCCTCTGATCATGGCCAAGCAACAGCTGCTGAACGGCCTTGACAGCAACAAGGATATGAAAGAGCTTGTGAAGATAATGGGCAAAATTGATGTGCTCTGTAGGATGATTGTCTCTTTATTTGCAGTGTATGTAGCACTCGTGATGTATTCAGTGGCTACGACATGAGCACTTTGCTGAAACTAGTAATGAATGAAACCTGTGTAGCAGGCTGGGCGTAGTGTTGTGAACATATAATGATTTCTATTAACGGAAATTAGGGGGTATCCCCTTTTGCTCATATAATTAAATAAAAAGCAGAGGCCCTGTCGGGTCAGCTTTGTTCTCATTCGAAGACGTTGAGCAAATTGCAGTCCAACAGCAAACTATGTCATCAAATTCAAGTTTCACGGCCAAATATGAGTACAACTAAACAACAATATCATCAGTTTTAGTTGTCATACAATCACCAACCACAAAATCAGCATACATAACAAGTGTTGTTCTCATAGCAAAATACTAAACAACATGTTCATCAGGTTTCAGTTGTCATAGCAAACACAATTTCACATAGTAGATAAAAAAACGTCTTCTGACAGGCAAATACGACAAAAGCAATGTAATCATCATCCGCAGCAGCAGCGTCAACATCTTCGCCATGTGTATCAGTCTGAATCGTAATTCCCCATGGTGTCATCTTCTTCTTCGTCCTCAACATCCTCGAACGTTGGCTTCTTCTTGATCAACTCTTGTATGTCCACAGCACGACAGGAAATCTTTTCGCCGGCGTCATTGACGTGATGGTTCTCAAAGATATTAGGAACATCTGTGTTATCCTGTACATCAGGAGCAGTGTAAGCATCATCTTGTTGTGCAACTTCATTAAACGAATTCCTCTGCTCAAACCTTTGCAATACTCTCCAGTCATCGCTATGTGCAAATGTGTCTTCCAAGAAAATTATCTGTGTTGCTTGATTTGCCAAAATAAAAGGCTTGTTGGTCTAGTACGCCGCCTTAACATTGATGGATTTGAAATAATCATCAGCTCTGGGTTTTGCGATACTGGAAAACAGGTTATACCAACGACAGCACAACAGAACCACACACCGATTATCCTCGAAACTGGAGATATAATGCACCTGAATAATGTCTGTTATGTTAGCATACATTTCAGTTGTCTCTTTGTCATACGTATCCGTTCTCATGATGGCACTGTTTTGTGTGTTCCTGCCTTCGTCTCGTGCAAGGGTGTTGTAGCGCACATCTCCAACAACGCAAGATTCATAATGTCTTACCCGAGTATCAGGACCCATTGCTAGTGAGTAAAGGGCATCATCCACTGCCTGCCCATCCTCCCACATCTTCTTAACCTATGGTTAGAAAATAGACAAGCTGATCATCTTATGTACTCAATATATTAAAAAAACTGACAGTGCACTTCAAAAGCTTACATGGTTATTGAACCATTTCGCAAATCCTGCCATAACCAGTTTGTCAATGTTTCTTGGATTTTGCGGCAGTAACTCCTCTTTGTAGATGCTGCACAACATAGTGATCGCGTCAAACATCTAAATATATAAGAATGTGCTACAAGTTTAGTAGATTACGATGTATAAGCTGCAGTACTGCACTTACTTGATATAAGGTAGTATCTCAGGATAGTTATTCAACACATACCAAACCATTTTGTCCAAATCTTTAGGTTTGTCCTCTTGTCGACTCTTCCCTGTAACTCGAACAGAATAATCGAAAACATTGAGCCCGGGATTGTCTTCACCCACCTCTTTGCTAAGCTGGTCAGCTGTTTCAATGTATTTTGAGCAGAATGTCAACGCTTCTATAGCAATGTAGGCCTCTGCAATGGAACCCTCGGGTCTAGCTCTATTCCTAACATAGCCCTTGAAAGTGCCTAGCCGCCTTTCAATAGGGTACATCTAGCCATACTGTACTGGACCTCTAAGTAGTGCCTCATCAAGTAGATGAACAGCCAAATGCACCATCACATCAAAGAAGGCTGGAGGATATATCTTCTCAAGGTCGCATAGGATAGTTGGTATCTTGTCTCTAAGACACTCCAAAGCATCTATCCTGATATTCCTACTGCAGAGTTCCTAGAAGAATTGTCCCAACTCTGCAACTGCTCTGTATAAGTCAGGGCGGCCCAATCCTCTAAGGATAACAAGTAAAACCCTTTGAAGTAGGACGTGGCATTCATGAGTTTTCAACCCTTGTACCTTGTTTCCATCTGCACTGACTCTCCTTTCAGGGTTGGAAGCAAATCCATGTGGGAATCTCACACGTGATAGGACCTCGCAGAATTCTTTTCTTTTTACCTTGTCCAAGACGTACACAGCTGGTGCCATATCCTGTGGTTTACCTTCATCTTGCACCTGCAAATCCTTTCTGATACCCAGGTGTGTCATATCAATCCTAAGGTATATTTCGTCTTGCCTTCAATATTAAGAAGTGTGCCGATAATGTTGTCACATATATTTTTCTCCATGTGCATCACATCAAGATTATGCCTTAGATCCAAATCTTTCCAATACTCCAAGTCCCACAAAGTGGACCTGCAGGTAAACAATAATCTCTCTTCTACCCTGCCATGCTTCCTTTTCCCGCTACCATTACCAGGATGGTTTCTTGGTGTAATATGCCTGACCTTCTCTAATTCCACTTGCAACTCATTGGCGGTGAGCCTCTTTGGCGCATCATGGTTTTCATGCTTTGCATTGAACACATTTCTTCAGTATTTTCTAGGATGCGGCTTGTCCTTGGCAAGGAAACGGCGGTGTCCAATGTAACAGATCTTGCTAAGTATTGCGTATGACAGTGGATTCCTGTCACAGCGAACACGTGCATTGTAACCATGTGTCATTCGCCCTGACATAGTGCCCAAAGCCGGATAATCATGGATGCACCAAATTATAACAGCACGCAGAAAGAAATCAGCTGGTGGGCTGCTATATAGGTCTCGAGTGAGAAAACCCTTCCATAGATGTTGAAGTTCCTCCACAAGAGGCTCCATGAACAAATCAAAATCCTTTCCAGGACTTTTTGGACCTGGGATGAGCAAGGCTATCATGTAGTTTGATTCTTTGGTGCAGACATTTGGAGGCATGTTGTAAGGGATAACAAGCACTGGCCACATGCTATATGTGGCGCTCTGGTGGCCAAATGGGTTAAATCCATCTGAAGCTAAGCCAAGTCTAATGTTTCTCGGGTGAGCAGCAAACTCTTTGTGTTTATCATTGAAGCTTTTCCACTCACTACCATGAGATGGATGGCTCATTACATTTTGATCTCTGTACTCCTGGTTCCTAGAATGCCACAGTACATCCTCTCTTGTTTCAGCATCATGAAACAACCTCTGCAATCTTGGTGTAATTGGAAAATGTCTCAGAACATTATGAGGAATCCTCTTCACAGCATCACCATCTTTCCATCTTGATGATTTGCATTTTGGGCATTCACTTAAGTTGGCATAATCCTTCTGGAATAGAACACAATTATTCTTACAAACATGGATCATATCATATCCAATTCCAACTGCACGAAGGAAATTCTTCATTTTACTGTAGGTGTGTGGCAGCTCAGACGCATCTGGGAAAGATTCGCGGAAAGCAGCCAACATCGCATCGAATGATTTGTTGGTCATCTGCTCAGATGTCTTCACCTGAAGAAAGGTGACCATAGCTGAGAATACTAACAGCTTATTTCTTGGGGTGACAGCAATGTTGCATTGTTCCAACATGCGGCCCCACCGTTTTTCTTCTGCAGGTGAAAGTTCACGGAATGCATGAGCATTTCGTAGCATTGTTTCAATGTTGGTCAAACTCACTGGCTCCGCCACCACCACCTCCTCCTCCTCTTCCACCTGAGCATCAGGCAAATCAAGATGGTGATCTGCTGCTTCCACGTAGTCAATAACATTGACGTTCACAGCTTCATCATGATGAACCCACCTAGTATATGTGACCGACATCCCATACAAGTGTAGATGATTTTGCACAGTTGACTGGGGTCTTGTAACTGAATTCATACAACTGCTACACGGGCAGAGCACATCTGATTTCGGACCACCGTACTCAGCTCTGATAAAGTTCATGAAGTTTTCAACCCCCTCGACATATGCAGCAGAGAATCTTCGAGCAGAAGTAATCCAAGTCATGTCCATCTGTTAGACATACAAATTCTTCTAGTAGATATTACAGGAAAAACATATATGCTTTTTTATGAAGTCCAGAAAAAAATACCTAGGTCGATGTCTAAAGCTATGGCAAGATATTTGGACGAGCAGATCTAAGTAACGAAATATATGTAAAGCTAATTCAGCAAACAGATTTGAGTGCCAAATTATGGCAGGCTGTATCAGCAGTCAATGAGGCCGAGCACACAGCCATCGAACTATCGAAGGCCATCGCGGCAACAAAGATCGAGTATAAAATGGTGTAGAGCTATTTCAGCTAACAGATTGGCTACTAGACCATGGCGATCTATGTCACAATAAATATATGGCAGGATATTTTAGCAACTAATCGGCCTTGGCATGCCATCTCAGCTAAGCAGATTGAGTGCAGAACAGGGCAAGGAAGCTTCTTAAGCAGAGCATATTGATAGTAAACTACTTCGGCAAACAGTGAGATTAACAGCGTCTATCAGCTAACATTCAGCGCTACACCGACATGAACGGGGCCTCAGTCTAGAATGCGCGTACCGTGGGAGAAGCAGACCGTCATGCGTCTCCACACGAACATCGCCAGCGGTGGCGGCGCTGACCGCCGTGTGCCTCCACAAGAACGTAGCTAGAGGTGGCGGCGCGGCTAGAGGATGGCAGTCTACGAGAGCGTACTGTGGGAGCGAGAGGATCGTCGAACCGCGGCACCGACGTATCGGCGCGGCGGGGAGGGCGGCTTTGGCGGAGCGAATGGAGTGGAGGGGGCCGGGGGGAGGGGGGTTTGGGGAATATTAGGCCTCCTTTGGTTTGGAGGAATTTCATAGAAATTCTAGAGGATAGGATTCTTATAGGATTTTTTCCTTTAGAGCCCTTTGGTTCATAGGAATAGATTCCTATTCCTACATAGGATTGGTTCCTATCCTCCACATTTCATAGGAAAATAAAAATGAGCCTAGATTCAATGGAAAAATTCCTTTGGTGTCAACCAAATGACATCTCGTTTCCTATTCCTACTCATAGGATTTGAGATACATGCCATCTCATTTCCTACAAAATTCCTATTCCTACGATAATCCTATCCTATGAACCAAAAGAGGCCTTATTGGCTAGTTGGCCGAAGGGTGATTGAATCGGATTTGGGGCAAATTTTTGGGTGTGCGGGGGAGGATTTTTGCGCGGTGGGCGGGGGGAGTTTGGCGCATGGTCGGTTTCTCCGAGTGCAGTCCCACGTGTCAGTGAAGAGGCAAGCCGAAGCGCGTTCCGTTTGCATGAGCCGTGTGCAGGACCGAACGTGTGTGGGGTGCAATGCGACTGTGACAGGAGTGCTGTGAGTGTTCCGCATTTTTTCCTTTTAAACTAGGTGCTTAGCCCCCTCAAAAAAATATGTTGCTTCGCGCGATCCATCGATACTACTACTAGTAATCCGGTAATCCCGACTAAAACGGCGCGGCCGGGTCTTTTCCCGCGCGATACGCTGGGAGGTTGGCTTAGTTGGGTTTTTTAGGACGAGTAATGCTACACCTACGTAATCCCAATTACGTAATTAACGTAATGTGAAATGCGTGAGCTGTTGATTGTAGATTGGGGGAGGGAGGGGCCCACCACCATGAAAATCAGGGGAGGAGAGAGAGAGAGAGGCAATTTATGTTAGCCCTTTCATAGGTTCCCGTAGATGTATAAAGATGTGTCCGATCCTGCAATATAGGCCGTCCGATCTATATCTAACGGATAGGAAGGAAACTATGACAATTTACCCGCACTCCTCTCCACATTTGCAGATAAGGCTTTCCGTCGTTCATCCTTTTCTCCCACAAGATCTTGATCTTCCATGGAATGCACAGGCATCTTGCTAGTACTCCTACGATATGTATATTATTGTGAAGTTCGTATACACTGGCCGAGATTAATGCAAACACGACAGATTTTCATTACATTTTGAACTTTTATGGGACAAAAAAATAAAAGAAACCCGACCCTAAACCTATTCTACGGCGGCGACCGACGTCCTCCATCTGTGATCTCCATGTACGGGGGCGGGGTTCAAGACCTGTGAAGTGAAGGTGCAGTCTCCGGCGAGGAAAAGTAGAACACGGGAGATGGACCGGCCAGTTGGCACACCATGCCCTGCCGCCTCCCATGCCCTACTCATCCTCGGAGGAGTCCCCGACCTCGGCGGTGCCGGACGTTGGATGGCGGCAAGTAGGACGCGTGGCTGATGGTGCTCCTGTCGTCGGCCGCCAGCGTGGCCATCGCTTGTGCAGCGACTTGAGCGAGGGCGGCGACCTCGAGCTCCATCCCCGAAGACAAGCTCTCCCGCAGAGCGTTCACGCTTGCGGTCATGGCAGATGTGGTTCCAGGTAGGAGGATGATGCGCTATGGTGTGGAGGTTAGCTGGGCATTGCCGCTTTAAGTAGCGCATTCCGGTGAGGCCAAGCGTCCGGGTGCGTCATTAAGTCATCGGAGTTGGTTCCGCGGGCACCGAGCCTCTTAATGACGACATACGAACGGACCACATGAATGCGGGCAGCTGGCGCCGGCTGGGAACTCACCGCACGACAGCGCGAGGGACGAGGGTTTTGGTGTGCCAGGGTAGTCAGCTGCGGTCGTGGCAACGTTGGATATGCCCTTTGCTCACATGCGATCCCCGCATGTCATTGGAAAAGCAAGACGACCTGGCATGGTCTTAGGTCCAGAGGATGCAGTTGGCCACGCTACACCACTCTGCGGACGCGTCGCGGCGCCCCGTGCATCCTCGAAAAGCCAGGTGTTGGGGTGTGTTTGGATTGTGGCCAAAGTGCACCTTGCTAAAATTTTGGTCATGACCAAAAGATTGGTCTTTGTTTGGATGGTTGCCATTTTTTTGGCATGCCAATGAACTCTAGCCAACTCTAGTTCATTTTTCTTGCCAATGTCGGCCAAATCATGGGCAACCAATACCTCAACCAAAATTTTGGTCATGGCCCAAAGATTTGTCTTTGTTTTGATGGTTGCCATTTATTTGGCATGCCAATGGACTCTATCCAACTCAAGTTCATTTTTCTTGCCAATGTCGGCCAAATCATGGGCAACCAATACCTCAACCAAAATTTTGGCTACCCAATGCTTTGACGGGGCAACCTTGGGCACAAACCAAACATATCTTTGGTCGTGCCACAGCACTAGCGCCACCCTCGGCAAACTGAAATCGACCGTGTCTAGCAACGATATGAGCGTGTCGCTCACCGCGGTCGCCGTGTCCAGAGGCGGTGCTGGAGCTGCGCCCCGTTGTTGGCCCCAACGACCCACATGAACGGTTGTCGGTGGCGAGGAGGTCGTGGGCCAGCTCCTCCATTGGACTAGTCTGCACTACGTCGTCCCGACGGGTGTGCCCCACATGTCTGTTTCCCTGTTTTCTCGGCCATATTCGAGCGTCAATGCTCCACGTTGCGCATTAGGCCTTTCACTATGTAGGCCAAGCGAGACAACTTATTCTTTATTTGAGCCGTTCAAGTATAATCATGTGGCGTTGAGGGAGTCCTGGATTAGGGGGTGTCCGGATGGCCGGACTATACCTTCAGCCGGACTCCTGGACTATCAAGATACAAGATTGAAGACTTCGTCCCGTGTCCGGAAAGGACTTTCCTTGGCGTGGAAGGCAAGCTTGGCGATACGGATATGCAGATCTCCTACCATTATAACCGACTTTGTGTAACCCTAACCCTCTCCGGTGTCTATATAAACCGGAGGGTTTTAGTCCGTAGGACACATACAGAACAACAATCATACCATAGGCTAGCTTCTAGGGTTTAGCCTCTCTGATCTCATGGTAGATCTACTCTTGTACTACCCATATCATCAATATTAATCAAGCAGTACGTAGGGTTTTACCTCCATCAAGAGGGCCCGAACCTGGGTAAAACTTCGTGTCCCTTGCCTCCTGTTACCATCCAGCCTAGACGCATAGTTCGGGACCCCCTACCCGAGATCCGCCAGTTTTGACACCGACATTGGTGCTTTCATTGAGAGTTCCTCTGTGTCGTCGCCGCTAGGCTTGATGGCTCCTACGATCATCAATAGCGATGCAGTCCAGGGTGAGACCTTCCTCCCCGGACAGATCTTCGTCTTCGGCGGCTTCGCACTGCAGGCCAATTCACTTGGCCATCTGGAGCAGATCAAAAGCTATGCCCCTGGCCGTCAGGTCAGATTTGGAAGTTTAAACTACACGGCTGACATCTGCGGGGACTTGATCCTCGACGGATTCGAGCCACTGCCGAGCGCGCCGCACTGCCACGACGAGCGTGATCTAGTCGCGCCGCCGAACAGTTTCTTGGAGGCCGCACCCGCATCGGCTTCGACCCTTAATTCGGAGCCAACTACGCCAATCAAGGATGGGTGGTTGGACGCCGCCTTGGGGGCTGCGATCCCAACGGCGATCGAGCCGAACACCAGCCCCGCACTCAGCGAGACTCGTGACTCCAAGGAGCCGGACTCCTCTCTGGACTACGAACCCTCCGTGCCCCTGCCGATCGAATCCGATGGGGCGCCGATCATGAAGTTTAATGTCACGGACGTCTTTCAGCACTCGCCTTTTAGCGATATTCTGAAGACGCTAAAGTCTCTCTCTTTATCAGGAGAGCCCTGGCCGGACTACGGTCAGCAATGTTGGAATATGGACGATGAAGAAATTCAAAGCCCACCTAGCACCCACTTTATAGCCACTGTCGATGATTTAACCGACATGCTCGACTTCGACTCCGAAGACATCGACGGTATGGACGCCGATGAAAGAGACAATGAAGAACCAGCGCCTATTGGGCCCGGGAAAGCCACCTTGTCATATGACGTATACATGGTGGACGCACCAAAAGATGACAACGAGGAGCGGAAGGACGCACCGAAGGCTTGTTCCCTTGAGAAGCAGTCAAAGCGGCGACACAAGCGCCGCCCCAAATCTCGTCTCGACAGAAATAACGATCACACAGACCCAGCGCTGGAGCAGGGCGAACCGCTGTCGGACAATGACAATCCGGATAATCAAGTCAAACAAACAAATTCTATCAAGGATAATAGTCCGGACGACATAACGCCGGACAGACGCCCGGAGCAGCAGAATGCCCGTAAAAGGCTTGTTGCCACCGCGAGGAGTCTTAAAAAGCATAAGCAAAGGCTCAAGGCTACGCAAGACACACTCCAAATCAGATGGAGTAAAATACTCAACACAACAGCGAGGTACGGCGACAATCGCCCCTCCAAGAGCTACCCAAAGCGGAAGCTGCTACCTGAATTCGATGAGGAGGCCTCAGACCCCCCACAACCAAATATCAAAGCAGCCACCTGGCCGGATAGACGACCCCTCTACCAACATAGAGCGGCATACAACGCCACTCAAAATACAACACGCGACCCATGCGAGGGCTCGCACCCAAAGGATGGCGCAACAAGATCCATCTATGGACCACGCAAGCGCGCCCCAGCATACAATGCAACACAACAAACATCCGAACAACGCGGTACACCCAGCTACAGGGGTGCCGCACACCCCCTATGTTTCACCGATGAGGTGCTGGACCATGAATTTCCAAAGGGGTTCAAACCCGTAAACATAGAGGCATACGACGGAACAACAAACCCTGGGGTCTGGATTGAGGACTACATCCTTCATATCCATATGGCTCGAGGAGATGATCTCCACGCCATTAAGTACTTACCCCTCAAACTCAAAGGGCCAGCTCGTCACTGGCTTAAAGGCCTCCCCGAAAGCTCCATTGGAAGTTGGGAAGAGCTCAAAGACGCCTTTCGGGCAAATTTTCAAGGGACTTATGTCTGACCTCCGGATGCGGACGATTTGAGTCATATAACTCAATAGCCCGGAGAGTCAGCCCGAAAGCTTTGGAACAGGTTTCTTACTAAAAAGAACCAGATTGTCGACTGTCCGGACGCCGAAGCCTTGGCGGCTTTTAAGCATAGCATCCGTGACGAATGGCTCGCCAGACACCTCGGCCAAAATAAGCCGAGAACGATGGCCGCATTAACAAACCTCATGACCCGCTTTTGCGCGGGTGAGGATAGCTGGCTAGCCAGATGCAGCACCAGCGACCCCAGTACATCTGAAGTTAGATATGGAAACAGGAAATCATGGCGCAACAGCAATAACAAACCCCGGAATAAAGAAGACAGCATGAAGGGCATGGCAGTAAACGCCGGATTCAAAAGCTCTCGGCCAGGTCAGCAAAAGCCGCCCTCTAAAGGCACCAAGGATGAATTGTCCAGCCTCAACAAAATTCTGGACCAAGTATGTCAGATCCATAGTACCCCTGGTAAACTGGCTAATCATACCCACAGAGAATGTTGGGTCTTCAAGAAGTCCGGCAAGCTCAATGCCGTACACAAGGGGGAGGATACACCAAGTGAAGACGAGGACGAGCCTCCCAAGTAAGACACTGGGGAACAAAAGAAATTTCCAGCAGAAGTCAAAACAGTAAATGTGTTACACGTGATCAAGGGGAAAAACAACGCGGCACTCCCAGGAAAATATACCCAAGTGCCTGTCACCGTGAAATCCTGCCACTGGTCGTCTCAACCGATCACTTTCGACCATCGCGATTACTCAGCAAGCATCCGACACACAGGATGGTCTGCCCTGGTATTAGACCCAGTAATTGGCGGATATCACTTCACATGAGTCTTGATGGACGGTGGCAGCAGTCTAAACCTAATATATCAGGATACAATCCGCGGGATGGGGTTAGACCCAACAAAAATTCGCCATAGCAATACTACCTTTAAAGGAGTAATGCCAAGCCCAAGGGCTCGTTGTACGGGCTCCCTCCCACTACAAGTTATATTCGGCTCCCCCGATAACTTCCGTCACGAGAATTTAACCTTCCACATCGCTCCATTCCAAAGTGGCTATCAAGCACTGTTCGGACACGAAGATTTCGCTTGCTTTAATGCAATACCACACTATGCCTCCCTCACACTCAAGATGCCCGGTCCACGTGGCATCATTTCAGTGAAAGGAAATATCAAGCGATCTCTGCGCGCCAAAGAGAGTGCGGCTCCCTTGGCAGCCGCACACTAAAGGCGCCCGGACCAGCGAAAGCATCCAATAGGTTGTCAAGACCTCATACACAACTAATCGAGTCCGGCGCCACTATTTATACCGAATACATGGTCACACCCCTATTTGTCAATACAAGGGGCTCAACGCGCGCAGACGAGTGGCAATTTCTTCTCATCTTGAGTTATACATGGTTTCTTTAAAAACTATCCTTTTTGCATGACAACTTTTTCACCTAAATTCCTCTCTTTTACAGACGATCATCGTGCTACACCCGTCCAGGATACGGCACAACAGAGACATAGGCGCAGACGTGCAGTAGGGACCCGCCCCAAGGATTCTTTTTAGATTAAGTCCCTGCGTAAACCTTTTTTACTGTCTCTTGTTGATACATATCCACCGTTGAGAAGGATGCTGACGTCTTGGCATGTGGCCACGCCAGAACAATGCACATACCTGGACACAAGGGGCTTCTTACAAAGGCCATTATTTAGGCCCGGTTTATACCACAAAGACCAAATACCTTAGGGAGTGTTCGGCGTCGCGAGTTTGGCCCTATATGCATCAGCTCCGAATCATTGTCTTTGGTCAAATGTTGGGTTTGCCCGGCTCTTGTGTTTTGGTGCCTTACGTTCCACTTTACCGGCTAAGGTAGCACCAGGAGAACTACTGCGATTGTCCCCTGGTTCATCCGGACGAGCACCTCAGTAGAGAAAGCCGAAAACTGACTGTCATGATATAGCGTGAGACTGGTCAACCACTCGATGACCTGTTGGAATGTTAGAATTCCTCCGCCTTAACGGAGGGCCATTTTCCGGCCAGGCATGTACGCACCCCGGGATCGGGAGAGTGCGGAGCCACCAGGGGCTATCTAGTAGCCTCACTGTCAAACTCCTATGGCTAAGTGAAAGTGTTAAAGCATTATAGTCCGGTTGCCTCGCTCGCTCCGCTATCACCTCCTTAATAGGACCAAGACATTGGGTTAAGTGTGAACGCGTGTTTTTTACGAGCACCTCTGCATTATATGCATGGGGGTCGAAGCCGACGGCTGCAATCTTTCAAGTTATACACATGTATACATAAACGGCCACCCAGGAGGCATCATATTACTTTCAGGCAAAAGTAGAAAAATAGCCTTATGAAAATTTATAAAAGCATTTCGCTTACAATGAGATTACATATCACTCAAACATAATATTTTTAAGCACTGGGTCTCTATCAAACGAGCACCCTCAAGAACTTCTTCAAAGTAATGCTCAGCAGCCATTCGACCTATGGCTGAATCCGCGCTGCAACAGTGGTAGCATCCATCTCCGCCCAGTATGCTTTAACACGGGCAAAGGCCATCCGTGAACCCTCTATGCACGCCGACCTCTTCACCGCATTAATGCGCGGTACCACGTCAAGGAGCTGCTGCACCAAGCTGAAATAGCTGTTCGGTTTTGGCCTTTCCGGCCATAACTGATCCACAATAGACCTCATGGCGAGTCAGGACAACCTATTCAGTTCGGCCCATTCGGTTAATTGGTCAGTCAATGAAAGCGGACGCTCGGGAGAATGGAATTGTGTCCAAAGCAGCTGGTCCACTTCACGGTCTGTCTGACCCTAGAAGTACTTGGACGCATCGGCAGCGCTCGCCGCCAAATCCATATACACATCCTCCGAACTCCACAGCCGATCCAGAGAGGCATACCGTGGATCTCCGAACTTCCTCCGCAACATAAAGGATTTCCCAGCTACAATATCCCCGACATCCCTCAGCTCCTCCTTCTTCTCCCTCATAGCAGAGCGGATGTCTTTTCTCGTCGCAGCAGCCTTCTCAAGGTCCGATGCCTTCGCTAGGTTTTCCTTTTTAAGAACCCGGCAACGGTCGACGGCGGCTTTTAATTCTATGGCCATCTTGGCCATCTTATCTCGGCTCTCCCCTTGCGCAGCCTTCTTGGTTTTCAACTCTTCGGCCGCCTTCAAAGCAGCCGCATTACTAAACCTCGCTTGTTCCTTGGCTCAGGCAAGTTCTGCCCGGCTTCAACAGTGGCAGCTCCATCTGCAGTCACAACATATTAAAGATACTGGCATCATGCTGCTCTTACTATGTGGCGTTTACCAGATAATGACACTTACCATGTGCCTTGTCAAGCCTTTGGTTAACAAGCTCGATGTCGGCGTTTGCCACATCCAACTGCCGTTCTAAATGGGCAAACTCTCTAGTCCGGCTATCCACCGGAGCTTCCATCACCTGCACATAGAGGCAGTATGGCTATTACCTGGGAATATGATCCTCTGTTCGTCGTCGTTTCTGACGACAACCAGAGTCTCAGGGGCTACTATCTACACAGGGCACACCTAGCATGTGCAGGACTATCATACATTATTTTACATACCTCAAAGCCTGTCAGTAGACTCATAAAAGCTTCATGCAATCCGCTTTCGGCGGACGAGATTCTCTCCATCACCGCATTCATCAGCACACGGTGTTCATCTGAGATAGCCGCTCGCCCCACCAACTCCCTCAGAACATCCGTTCACACACTAGACGGTGCCGGACTCTTTTTCCGCTCTCTTCGGGAGCCGGACACTGGGAGCTTCGGGGGTCAATGGGATTATCTTCTCGCCTCACCGGACCCGGAGAGGCCCTCCGCGACGACACTTCGGGGTCACCCGCTTCCGGAGCGGAGGAGTCCGGAGGGGGCGTTTCGCTCTCCATCATCTCTGGAAGAAGATCCCCCGAAGACGAGCTCATTTGAGAGGGGCTAAGACCCGAACTGCAAAGATATATGCGGTGGATATTTCCTCAGAAGAAAAAGATGGCATACCTGTACTATTAAAGTATTTCGGGTCACTTACGACTCGCTAGAGGATTGATCCCCCTGTGTGTCGGAGGAAATAACCATGGGTAGCCTAGCCGGCTTCCCCTGGCCCTTCTGAAAAAATTACGAGCCCGTCCGGCTCTCGAGAATCCAAGACATAGGGCCGCCTTCCCCTTGCTGGCTGTCGCCCAGGCCGGCTTTCCGAAGGTGGCCCGACTTTAGCCCTCATGAAGAAAGCTTTGGAGAGGGCCGACTTCGAGAAGCCGGCCGCAAGAAGGCCGGCTCCAAGAAGCCGGCTCCCATAAAGCGGTCGAGACCGTACCCTCAAAGTTTGCATCCACCTAGAGGCGATGAGATGGGGCGTGGCTACAGTGAAGCCTGCCACCCCCGAATCCCGGAACACGCCTGGCACAGTGCGCCGTACGGAGTGGCCATGACCCGTCCGACGCGGCACTGTTGCCATGTTGACCCTGATGTCATCCACGACGGGCTACCAGTACGGCCCACGAGTGGTGGGCCCCTTCGGGCAAAGAGACACCCGAAGGCGGCCTGGCCTCCCCCAGTCGGCCCGAGACAGGCCCGGCTCCCCGCAGCCGGCTCGATTCCCCCCTCGAAGAAGACGCCCCATTAAGGAGACAAGACGCGGTAAGGCTACAGTAATCGTCCGCCGGACGGCGGCACTGTAGCCACGCTTACCTCGACGAAGCCCTCGTCATCAGGTTGAGGCAACAGTAACCAGCCATCGACAAGACCCTTGGCAGTGGGGTCTGCCTGTTGCCAAGGAGTTGGTAGCCGGCGGGACCCACCAGCCGGCGCAGAAGCCGGCGAGCGCAGTCACAGACGGCTGGGCCCCGCGCCCAGTCGGATTACCATTGTACCCCCCGGGGGGTAGGCCTATATAAACCCCCCGGGGCACCCATGCAAAGGGTTCGACCCCCTGCTAGTTCTAGACACCACACAAGGAGAAGAAGCAAGCTAGCCGTGCCCTTCTTCCTCCTCCCACCGAACAGCTCAAGGAGCATTGTGTAGCTACTTGTCCATCTAGTGATCATGCGGAGACCCCGCCGAGCAGCAGTAGGGGTGTTATCTCCATGGAGAGCCCTGAAGCTGGGTAAGACTCGCCGGCGTGCATGTCTTCACCTCATCCCGTTTCCAGGCACCGGCGACGCCTTACTGGCTCCCACAATGATAAGCCACCCGTTGGCATATGTCACACCTACCACCCGACATTTGGCGCCCACCGTGGGGCCAGGTGCACCGTCGTCCGGAGACCTGTTCTGGACGGGAACCCTCTTCCTCCCCAGCGAGCGTAGCCAGCCCGGCACGCCCAATGGCGCTTGCCACGACGCGCTGCAAGGCGTCACCAGCATCTGTGCAGCGAGCAGCCCCGCCGATCTCCTCGATGAAACCCTCATCTCCGACGAGCTCGCCTCCGATGCGGGCACCGACCACCTCGCCAACCTCCTCGGCCAGCTCCATGTCTCCAGCGAGCCCGCTGTGGATCTGGAGTCGGTTGGCTCCACCGACCTGATGCCTGTCGACTCCGACACGGCCTCCTACGACACCTTCCCCACCAACGTCGCGATCTACAATGACCCGCTTCCTCGGACCGATGGCCGCGATACTAACACCACCGATGTGATGGTCGTCGGCCATGGCGGCCCGGCCGACGAGAGCGCCCATGACGCCTCGCGCGCGGCGGCCCACGACTTGTCCACCCCCCTCCCGGCTAATGCCGACAACGAAGCACTGGAGGCACGCCGCCTTGCCCTCCTTGCAAAGGGCCGGAGGCTGGCTTCCGTGAGACACCTCACAGAGGCCTACCAGCGCGAAGCTGACCGCGCCGCCTTCGGCACGCCGGCCCCGGGCGGGCCAAGCTGGGCCGGCCTTGTCAAGCAACGCGGCGCCGTCATCGCCGACACGCTGGGGGTCGACCGCCCGGTCTATGCCACTCCGCTCGAGAACTTGCGTGCCGCCCAGGCGGCCGTAGACGAGTTGGAAGGCTTGGAGGCCGAAGACCTCCCCCACATGAACCGGCGCATCCAGCAACTGATCGATGCAGCCGTGCAGCGGCATGAAGCCGACGCCCGCGTGGGAAGCCCTCCCCCGCGCCGAGAACACGGTGCGACGTCCCGGACGCCGGCTACGAGCAACACCCGCGCGCGGCGCGAGAAAGAGCCGGCTGCCAGCCGCAGCCGGACCCGAATCTCCATCGAGCGAGATGCGGACGGCCATCCCCGAGCCATGGAATGGCGGGGCAACCCGCCTCCGCCTCGACCCCGTGGAGAGAGATATCCCACCCCGCCGCCAGTGGCACACCCGACTCTCAGCGGCCAACTAGGTCGCCGCGAAGGAGTCGGCGAGAACGATGCCCGCCATCGGATCAACCGCCTAGCGCGATCCCTGGCGCTGGAAGAAGAAGACGATGTCGGCCCGCCTTGTTTCGGCCCCCGCATTCGCGACGAGCCCTTCCCCAAAGGGTTCTCGCTCCCAAGAGACACGCCCAAGTACAACGGCTCCGTGAAGCCGGAAGATTGGCTGATCGACTACTCCACGGCGGTCAGCATAGCCAACAGCAACCGGCGCGTTGCCGGGAAGTACGTGCCCCTCATGCTGCAAGGCACGGCGCGGACCTCACTCAACAGCCTCAAGCCTCTCAGCATCAACAGCTGGCTAGATTTCACCGAAGCTTTCATCCGCAACTTCACCAGCACCTACAAGCGGGCCCCCAAGCCCAGGCAGCTCTCCCTGTGTGTACAAGGCCTGGCCGAGTCCACTCGCGACTACCTCACGCGTTGGGCCGAGCTCCACAATTCTTGCGAGGGGGTGCACGAGGTGCAAGCCATAGAATACTTCACAGCCGGATGCCGAGAAGGCACCCTCCTCAAGCACAAGCTCCTCTGTGACGAGACGACTACCCTCGACGAGCTTCTGGACATAGCCGACAAGTACGCCACCGCCGACTCCTCGATGAAGACTGAGCTTCGTGTAGACGCGTCCGGAAAAGTACTCAGCCCGGCGCCCAGGACGCCGGCTGGGGATTCCGGCCGACGCCCACACACGAACGACCAGAAGCGCAAGGGCCCCGCGCCGCCTCCCGCCAGTCGGCAGGTGGCCATACTTGAAGACGTGCCGCCTGAAGGGTGGCCCGCGCCCAAGAAACCCAAGGGCGGCCGGCCGGCTTGGCAGCCGGCCTTCTCCTACGAGCAAACTCTCGACGCCCCGTGCAAGTTCCACAGCGGTGCGAAGCTGTCCAACCACACAACCCGAAAGTGCTATTGGCTCACCCGAATCTCCAAAGGCGAGGGGCTCGCGCCGCCTCCGTCTGCCGGCCCGCCGCCTCCGGCAGCTCGGCCCGCAGTCGGAGCCGTGCATGACGAGTTCCCTGACGAGCAAGCAACCTACATCGTCTTTACGAGCCAGCCCGAAGACTGGCGCAGCAAACACCGAGAGCACCAGGAAGTCGGCGTGGTCGCTGCCAACCCCGCCGGACACATGCATTGGTCAGAAAAGCCCATCAGCTGGAGCCGGGCCGACCATCTAGAGGTGATGCCGTCTCCCGGCTCTTATGCGCTGGTCCTGGAAGCCACCCTCGTGACGGACAGACGCGCTGCCCGCTTCTCCCGCGTGCTGATAGACAGCGGGAGCAGCATCAACATCCTGTACCGTGACACCCTGGAGAAGCTAAATGTCAAGACGAAGCAGCTCATGCCTACTCGAACAGTGTTTCATGGCATCGTACCCGGCCTGTCCTGCGCCCCCATTGGCAAGATCAAGATTGATGTACTTTTTGGGGACAAGGAGCATTTCCGCCGGGAAGCAATCTGGTTTGGAGTGGTGGACCTGGAGAGCCCTTACCATGCATTGCTTGGCCGACCTGCCTTGGCCAAATTCATGGCAGTTCCCCACTATGCATACCTCAAGATGAAGATACCAAGCACCAAAGGCGTCATCACCGTAGCCAGCGATTACAAGAAGTCCTCTGAGTGCGCGGCAGCCAGCAGCCGGCTGGCCGAGTCCCTTGTGATTGCCGAAGAAAAGAAGATGTTGGACCGAGTCATGGCCGTAGCCGGCAAGCAGTCGGCCGTGTCCCCCGACCCCAAGGAGCACGATGCTCAAGGATCCTTCCAACCGGCCAAGGAGACGAAGAAGATACCTCTTGACCCCGAGCACCCAGAGAGGTTTGTCGTCATCGGGGCAAGCCTGAACAGTAAATAAGAAGGCGAGCTCGCCGATTTCCTCCGTGAGAATCGGGACATCTTTGCATGGTCCCCCAAGGACATGATGGGTGTTCCGAGGAAATTCGTCGACACAAACTACACGGACGCAAAGCCAGTCAAACAACCCCTTCGCCGACTGTCGGAGGAGAAACGCAGGATTGTGGGAGAGGAGATAGCCCGGCTTCTGGCAGCCGGCTTCATTATGGAAGTTTTCTTTCCAGAGTGGCTTGCCAACCCGGTCCTTGTGCTAAAGAAGAATAACAAGTGGCGCATGTGTATAGACTACACGAGCCTCAACAAGGCATGTCCCATAGATCCATTTGCTCTGCCAAGGATTGACCAAGTGATAGACTCCACAGCCGGATGCGAGCTGTTGAGTTTCTTGGATGCTTACTCCGGATATCACTAGATAAAGCTGGATCCGAACGACCGCCTGAAGACCGCCTTCATCACGCCATTTGGAGCCTTCTGCTACCTGACTATGACATTCGGCTTGAGGAATGCCGGTGCCACTTTTCAGCGTTGCATGCAGAAGTGCCTCCTCAAGCAACTCGGCAGAAACGCTCACGTCTATGTGGACGACATTGTGGTGAAGACGGAGAAGCGCGGCACCTTGTTGGGAGACCTCAAGGAGACATTTGAGAACCTGCGCCGGTTCCAAATCAAGCTCAACCCCGAGAAATGTGTGTTCGGAGTGCCAGCCGGCCAGCTCCTAGGCTTCCTGGTCTCCGAACGCGGCATCGAATGCAACCCGGTGAAGATCAAGGCCATCGAGAGAATGGCGATCCCCACCAAGCTTCGAGACATCCAAAAGTTCACCGAATGCTTGGCCTCCTTGAACCGCTTCATCAGCCGGCTCGGAGAGAAAGCTCTCCCCCTCTACCGCCTAATGAAGAAGAGCACTCACTTCGAGTGGAACGACGAGGCCGACCAAGCCTTTCACGAGCTGAAGAAGATGCTGGCCACGCCGCCTGTCCTAGCGGCGCCGACTGAGAAAGAGCCCATGCTCCTCTACATTGCCGCAACCAGCCGGGTGGTCAGCACTGTCATCGTAGTCCAACACCCAGAAGAAGGCCGAGCCCAACCGGTCCAGAGGCCGGTGTATTATTTGAGCGAGGTGTTGTCCGCTTCAAAGCAGAACTACCCGCACTACCAGAAGATGTGCTACGGCGTGTACCTCACCGCCAAGAAGCTGAAGCCCTACTTTCAAGAGCATCCCGTCATGGTCGTATGCATCGCCCCGCTGGCCGAGATCATAGGCAGCCGGGACGCATCTGGCCAGGTGGCGAAATGGGCCATCGAGCTGGCCCCTTACACAATCTTCTACCAGCCCTGCACCGCCATCAAGTCCCAAGCACTGGCCGACTTCCTCGTCGACTGGGCCGAGACCCAATACCTGCCGCCGGCTCCCGACTCCACCCATTGGCGCATGCACTTTGATGGGTCCAAGATGCGCACCGGCTTGGGAGCCGGCATCGTCCTTACCTCTCCCAAAGGCGACAAGCTTAGATACACGCTGCAGATTCACTTTGCCGCCTCCAACAACGTGGCCGAGTACGAGGCGCTCATACACGGGCTCTGGCTTGCCAAAGAACTCGGCATTCGCCAGATCCTATGTTATGGCGACTCGGACTTGGTGGTTCAGCAATCATCCGGTGACTGGGACGCCAAGGACGCAAATATGGCAAGCTACCGCTTCCTGGTTCACCAACTCAGCGGATACTTTAAAGGATGCGAGTTCCTCCACGTACCACGAGCCGACAACGAGCCAGCCAATGCCCTGGCTCGAATAGGCTCCACTCGACAAGCAATACCAACTGGCGTCGCTCTACAACGCCTCCTCAAGGCGTCTATCAAGCCGTCTCCAGAGTCCGATTCCATCTTCGTGCCGCCTGACCCCGACGCGGTCGGGTCCGGCTCGAAGAACCAAGCAGGCGACCCCAAGACCTCCGTAGCCGGCTCAGGGACTGCCACACCCGGCTCGGGGACTGCCACAACCGGCTCGGGGACTGCAGTAGCCGGCTCGGGGACTGCGGTAGCCAGCCCGGGGACTGCACCAGCACAACAGCCGGCGGCCGACTCCAGCATTTCGCCACCCAGCCCGCCCACCTTGGTGGCAGTAGCCACATTGGTAGTAGGAGAAGTCGCGGCCCCGTCATGGGCTCAGTCCGTCCTCAACTTCCTAGTAAACCAAGATCTGCCGGCTGACGAAACAGAGGCAAGACAAATCCAACGTCGAGCCGGAGCGTACACAATCGTCAACAGAGAACTCGTCAAGCGCAGTGTCACTGGAGTCCTCCAACCGTGCGTCGAGCAAGAGAAGGGCATTGCAATCCTCCGAGACATTCACCAAGGAGAATGCGGCCACCATGCGACCTCAAGATCACTTGTCGCCAAAGCTTTCCGCCATGGTTTCTTCTGGCCGACTGCTTTGAATGACGCCAAAGAATTAGTTAAATATTGCAAGGGGTGCCAACTCTTCAGCTCCAAGCAACACATGTCGGCTTCGGCACTCAAGACCATTCCCCTCACCTGGCCCTTCGCCGTTTGGGGACTGGACATGGTGGGCCCATTCAAGACGGTGCGCGGCGGCATGACACATTTGCTCGTCGCCGTGGACAAATTCACCAAGTGGATTGAGGCAAAGCCGATCAAGAAGCTGAATGGGCCGACTGCAGTGACATTCATCGCAGACATAACAACACGGTACGGCGTGCCACACAGCATCATCACCGACAATGGCATGAATTTTGCCAAAGGAGCCTTGGCACGTTTCTGCGCAGCCCAAGGTATCCGGCTGAACTTAGCATCCGTCGCCCACCCGCAGTCAAATGGCCAGGTCGAGCGAGCCAACGGCCTCATCCTCTCCGGTATCAAGCCTCGACTAGTCATACCTCTGGAGCGTTCAGCCGGCTGTTGGCTCAATGAGCTGCCGGCTGTCCTCTGGAGTCTGCGCACTACCCCAAAAAAGTCAACCGGCTTCACCCCTTTCTTCCTTGTGTATGGTGCCGAGGCGGTCATCCCAACCGACATCGAGTTCGACTCGCCTCGGGTAACCATGTACACGGAGGCGGAGGCCAAGGAAGCACGAGAAGACGGCGTCGACCTGCTGGAAGAAAGCCGGCTGTTAGCCCTCAGCCGGTCTGTCATCTACCAGCAGGGCCTGGCCGCTACCACAGCCGGAAGGTCAAGCCAAGATCTTTCCAAGAGGGCGATCTTGTGCTCCGGCTGATCCAGCGAATAGCCGGCCAGCACAAGCTCTCGGCCCCTTGGGAAGGCCCCTTCGTCATCAGCACAGCTCTAGGCAACGACTCCTACTACCTGATCAACGCGTAGAAGCCGAAGGCATGAAGAAGAGACGACTCCGGCAAGGAGTCGGAACGACCATGGAACGCCAACATCCTTCAAAGATTTTATAGCTGAAGTGCAGTATGTATCACGCTAACTTTTGTACTAAGTTCGAGACAATAGGCCCCCTGAGGAGGGCTCGGGGACTGCCATCTTTTATCTATGAATGAAAAGTGCCATGCTTATGACCTTGTCATTTCATTTACTTGTTCCGTCCGGCACCGGGTTCGACTAGTCGGCTCGGGGACTGGCCGACTGGAGTTATATTAGAAGTCCTACCCGCAGTCAGACAAGTAGTGTGCCGGCTCCCAAGCCTTCTCTTGCCAAACGTCGCAGTTCGAAGAACCGGCTGTCCGGCTGGCAAGAGTTAAAGGCAGGAATGGGCGCCCACACGAAAAACGGCTAGGGACTGACGGATTAATATAACAAAAGCCGGTTTTTTCTCCCTCCCCGACTGGCTACCAGAGTAGCTGGCCGGCCCGTTTCCGTTCACTTCACTTCAATCTAAGAAAGATCGAGTACTTGCCTCCCCAAAGAGGGAAGGCGGCAAAGGAAAAAGCCTAAGGATAAAAGGCATACGTGAATGGAAACCAAACATGCACATAATAATATTTACATAAAAGACCTTCGAGAGGCCAGCATTCAACATAGTTTGGATACACCCCTAGTGGGTGGAACTGTGAAAACCTTATGAAGATTGTTCAAAAGACAACAGGCAGGAAAAATAAGGACGACAGGTCAAGCTGGCGGAGCGACCGACGAGCCGGGCTGGGTGGCGGAGACGGTTGCGCCGGCTGAAGGAGCGGCCGGCTGGCAGACCTCGGCTTGGTCACCGCCTCCCGCAGAGGGCGCGCTTCCACGCGCCTCATTGCTGGAGGCACGGTCGGCCTGAGGTTGGCCGGTTTTTCCACCAGCCGGCTCGACGTCTTCGCCGTCCTCCTCTTCGTCATCCTCGCCCTCGTCGCTGGAGGCGATCTCCTCTGCCGAGTCCTCGCCCACCGCCGGGTTCAGCCCAAACCACTTCTCCGGCTGGGCAACACCGTCATCATCAATTTCGGGTGCGAAAACGCTGATGTCGGTGCACTCGGCGATCGTCGAAGCACGCTGGGCGATAGCCGGCCTCACCTCCTCCAGCTCCGTGTCGGCCTCCATACGCCAAGTGTGCAGCTGGTCCAGGCTCAGCCCTGGGTACCAAGCCCGAACGAATTCCAACGCCAGCCCGGCTCCGAGGCGGGCCGCCGACGCCTTCCAAGCTTCAAAGCGACCGACTGCGACCTCCAGCAAGTCGGTCGTCCGGCTTGGGGTGCGGGGGATTGTCTCACCGGGCCAGAGGGCGGCCAACACTTGCGCCCCGGCACGTTGGAGCCGGCGAAGCATCCGATGAGCCGGCTGCAACTGCGCCTGGACAGCCAAGAGTTGCTCCTCAAGTGTCCGGTTCGCATCTGGCGCGACGTTGGCCCCCGCCTGACGGCGCGCCTCGCGATGGGCCTCGATGCTTTGGGAGGCGAAGGCGGAGTAGCCGGGGAAGTAGTCTACACAAAAAATAAGCAGCAGCACAAGTTAGGACAAGAACCAGACGCCAAGGGGCAGGAAAGGAGCGAGGAAGGCGACTTACCGTCGATCAAGTCCTCGATGCGGCCGAAGCCCTCATCAAGTGCTCGCCGGGTCTCAGCCCAGCTCGCCGCCTCGGTCTCATACTCTGCCTTCAGGGCGGCCTCGCTATCCTGCGCTTGCTGCAGGGCCACCTTGTGGCTCTTCTCCTGGTCAGCCAGCTTCTTGGCCAGGCGGTCACGCTCCTGGACCAAGACGGTGTACTCGGCGTCCTTGGTATGAAGGGCGGCCTGCGCTTCGCCGAGCTCCTTCCTCAAGTCGGCGTTGGCCCCTGAAGACAAAGAAAAAGACAAACCAATGAGGAAAAAGTCATCAAGAAAGATCCGACCCGACTGCGCAGTAGTCGGCCCGAATCTCGGGGACTACACCCAGTGGGTGCGCTGACGCGCCCCCACAGGAGACAGACAAAATCAAGCACTTACTTCGGCTGTCGGCCAGGTCGTCGGTCCTCCGACTCAAATCCTGAGCCTGGGAGTTGAAGGCGGCAGCACGGAGGATATGATATTCCTGAAAGATTCAGACAAGAAGCAAAGGTGAGGTGGTTGTCAAGAAAGATTCGACCCGACTGCGCAGTAGTCGGCCCGAATCTCGGGGACTACACCCAGTGGGTGCGCTAACGCGCCCCCACGGAAGAAATCAAGAGATCAAAACGGCCAAGAATGAAGGACTCACCCGGATGGCGGCTCGCGTCGACAGGAACTCCTGGGTGAATTGCTGCAGCAGGGCGGCCTGAGCTTGAAGCCGGCTCCGGACCCCTTGAGCCGCCACATTCAGCTCGCCAGTCCCCCCGCTGGGAGTCCACTCGGACGTGGCAGTGCTGGCCGCCTCTGGATCTTCAGCCGACTGGCCCGCGCCCGCGACTCGGTGCGACTCCGGTGGAGCGGCGCCTCCCCCTGCGTGCCGACGCATCACCGGCTACACCTTGAGGCCGGCTCTGTCCTCCGGCTCACCCCCGGCCGGCTCCTCTGGCGCCGCTGATGATTGGCCGCCTTGGCCCGCTCCGGTTGGCGCCACTGGCGGCGCTCTCCTCGCGAAGGCCATGGGGTCCTCCCTCCTCTCCATCAGTGGCGGGTCTTGGACAATTTCCTCCGCCAAGGGCAGTGGGGTGTCAGGGGCCACGGCTCGGAGGGGAATGGCGAGCAGCTGAGGCTGGTTGCGCGAACCCCCCGCCTCCGTCTCCGCGGTTGCCGACTCCGCCTGGGCCTTGGCAGCCGCGCCGGCCCGCTCCTTCGCCGCCTGGGCGGCCGCTTTTTCCGCCGCCTTGCGCTCCTCCTGTGCCTCACGGGCATTCCGCTCCGTGGCTTCCCTGAGATCGGCGCGGGGGTCCATGCGGCGGGAGCTCGAAGACCCTCCAGCCGGCCCCACTACGGAGCCGCCCGGACCCCGCTCAAGGGAAAGCGGCGCCCTGTCCAGCAAGCGGGAAAAGTTAAGAAGAATTTTCGAACAAGAGAGAACGATGAAAAGCCTGCGGCAGGGCAATTGGCGACTTACGCTGAGACCGCCTGAGGCTGCTTCACTGCCTTGCGGAAGCGGGCGGCTTTCGCAGCCGCCTCATCTCGCTTGGTCGCCGCGGTGGAGGCTTTGGACTTCTTCGGCCGACTGCCGAAGAGGCCTGAAGCTGCCCGGCGCTTCTGTGCACCGCCGCCGGCAGCCGGTGCGATGGACGAGCCCGCGCCCTGATGGTCGGCCGCTGGCTGGCGACGCGGGGCGACTTCGGCTTCGAAATCATCCGACCAGTCCTCGAAGCTAGCGGTGAGCCTTGTGCCCCCGGGCTAGGCGTCGTCCCCCACGACGGCGTCTTTCATGGCGGCCGCCCCCAAGTCCGGGTCGTCGACGTCATCCGCCATGCGGTCGGGGGCATACTGGCGTTCTATCCCCGCTGCCCCGGTCGTCGGCGGGAGAAGAGGGTTCTGCTAAGAAGAACCGACTGATCAGAAGCCGGCCACCATGAAGTCGGCTACCAACTAGAAGAAAGAAAAGGAAAACTTACCATGGGCGGAGGGTTGGCGCGAGAGTACGGCGCCTTGCCGTATCGCCAGTCCTCGGCGAGCTTGCATTTGGAGATGTAGTTTACCATGTACGATACCTCCGCATGAGGCATCTCCCTGGTGCTCAGCCGGCTTGGGTCGAACCGGCCGCTCATCTGGCACATCATGTGGGGCCGGCTTTGGAGAGGAGATATCCGGCGCTCCACGAAGGCGGCCACCAAGTTGGCCCCGCTCAAGCCTTCCGACTGGATCATCACCCGAAGCCGGGAGACGGCAGCGTTCCCGGCCTGAGACAGTAACCGGGACCGGAAACTCCATGAGGGCTGCCTCCCAGCCGGCGGGCCGGCTACGTAAGCCGGCAGGTTGACGTGGTCTCCATGCTCGGCGACGTTCTTCACGTAGAAGTATGACTTCTGCCAGATCTTCACTGACTAGATCAGGGGGATGGGCGGGAACGGGTTGTTCTCGCCTGCCCTCCTCATGGCGATGAAGGATCCACAGGGGGCGGGCACGCCTGCGACGACGGTGCCGAGTTTGCTCTGGAAGAACTCCCCCCAGAGCTCCAGCGTGGGGAGCAGCCCCAAGAAGCCTTCGCAGAGGGAGACGAAGGCCGACAGCAGCATCACCGCATTGTGCATGAGGTGATGCGGCTGAAGGTTGTAGAACTCGAGGAAGGAGCGCAGAAACCCGCTCGCCGGAAGGCTGAATCCGCGCAGGAAGTGCGAGCAGAAGACGGCCCGCTCGCCCTCCTCTGGTGCCGGCGAAATCTCCGTCTTCGGCGCCAGACGGACCTGCACGAGGTTGGCGTCGGGCAGGCGCCGAGTCTGGCGGAGGAACTCCACGTGATCCTCATGGACGTTGGAGCCGTCCCACGAGCTCGACAACGCCATGGAAGCAAGACGATGGGGCGGCGCGGCGGCGCTGAGACGAGAGGCTGCGGCAGCATACAGAGGAAGAAAGGAGGACGAGAGGGGGCAGAGCGAGAGAGAGCGTGCGAACCTCTGTCTCTCCCCCCTCCCCCTACTTATAGGCTCGCGTGGCGGAGCCGAGGAGGCGCGGCGTGGGGAAGTGTGGGGATCGATCGTGCCCACTCCCCCACGTCCCGTGATTACTGTGCCATGATGGCGGAATAAAACCGCCGCGGGAAGGCGAGCGGTCCATGTGGGCCACGGAAGATCCGCGCTCGGCCTGTGGCCTGCGAGTGGCGGGCCCAGGCCTGCGGCGACGCCCCGTCGCGCGCGTGCGTTGGCAGGATTTCCTCGCCACGTGGCCCGTGTTCCCGCCTACGAGAACCGGAGCTCTCTGAAGTCGGCGCGCACAAGTAAAGCCGGCCCCGCAGGATAGGAAGCTGACCAAGCTTCTCGTCCCTTTGTCCGCCTCGAAGCTCGATCAGCTTTGGGGACTACTGTCGGAGGAAATAGCCATGGGTAGCCTAGCCGGCTTCCCTTGGCCCTTCTGAAAAAATTACGAGCCCGTCCGGCTCTCGAGAATCCAAGACATAGGGCCGCCTTCCACTTGCTGGCTGTCGCCCAGGCCGGCTTTCGGAAGGTGGCCCGACTTTAGCCCTCATTAAGAAAGCTTTGGAGAGGGCCGACTTCGAGAAGCCGGCCGCAAGAAGGCCGGTCCAAGAAGCCGGCTCCCATAAAGCGGTCGAGACCGTACCCTCAAAGTTTGCATCCACCTAGCAGCGATGAGATGGGGCGTGGCTACAGTGAAGCCTGCCGCCCCCGAATCCCGGAGCACGCCTGGCACAGTGCGCCGTACGGAGTGGCCATGACCCGTCCGGCGCGGCACTGTTTCCATGTTAACCCTGATGTCATCCACGACGGGCTACCAGTACGGCCCACGAGCGGTGGGCCCCTTCGGGCAGAGAGACACCCGAAGGCGGCCTGGCCTCCCCCAGTCGGCCCGAGACAGGGCCGGCTCCCCGCAGCCGGCTCGCTTCCCCCTCGAAGAAGACGCCCCATTAAGGAGACAAGACGCGGTAAGGCTACAGTAATCGTCCGCCGGACGGCGGCACTGTAGCCACGCTTACCTCGACGAAGCCCTCGTCATCAAGTTGAGGCAACAGTAACCAGCCATCGACAAGACCCTTGGCAGTGGGGCCTGCCTGTTGCCAAGGAGTTGGTAGCCAGTGGGACCCACCAGCTGGCGGGCCCCAGTAGCCGGCACAGAAGCCAGCGAGCGCAGTCACAGACGGCTGGGCCCGCGCCCAGTCGGATTACCATTGTACCCCCGGGGGGTAGGCCTATATAAACCCCCCGGGGCACCCATGCAAAGGGTTCGACCCCCTGCTAGTTCTAGACACCACACAAGAAGAAGAAGCAACCTAGCCGTGCCCTTCTTCCTCCTCCCACCGAACAGCTCAAGGAGCATTGTGTAGCTACTTGTCCATCTAGTGATCATACGAAGACCCCGCAGAGCAGCAGTAGGGGTGTTATCTCCATGGAGAGCCCCGAAGCTGGGTAAGATTCGCCGACGTGCATGTCTTCGCCTCATCCCGTTTCCAGGCACCGGCGATGCCTTACTGGCTCCCACAATGATAAGCCACCCGTTGGCATATGTCGCACATACCACCCGACACCGTGGACTTTGTGCGACAAAAGCACCCCCGAGGTAGGACCCTCTGTGGGAGACTTCTTCTCCCGTTTGGAAGCTTCGGCTTCTGAATCCCCGGGCGCAGTCCTTTTCCTCCTCCAGTCGTCTTCCTTGATGGAGACGCTCGCTCCCTCGGTTAGAATGGGCAGTGTTGGGGGCCCGCGTCCGCCCGTATTATCCTCCCAAGTATCTTCCTTCAAGGGCTCCAGGCAAGGTGCGACCTGGAGCATCTTTTACAATACCAGATTCTCCAAATCCTCAGGGAGGGGGGCCGAACACCGAATCAACTTCGCCTTTGTCAGCCAGTCCTGGTCAAAAAGCAAACTCTCAGAAATAACTTCGTAACAAGTGAGGGATAGTATGTTCGGCCGGAAGATTCCTTACCTGTTCGGCGGCGCGGTTACTTCTCAAGCCCACGTCCTCGGTAATTTTCGGACACTCTACCTAAGGTCCAAAGAATGACTTGTACATCTCCTCGTGCGTCAGGCCGAGGAAATTTTGAATGACACGTGGCCCCTCGGGATTGAACTCCCACAAGCGAAGGGGCCGGCATTTGCAAGGCTGGACTTGACGAACCAGCATAACTTGTATTACTGCAACCAAACTAAAATCTCCATTGAAGAGATCTCGAATGCGGCTTTGCGGTATAGGCACGTCCTTGGCTGGATCCTAGCTCAGACCTCTGCTGATCCATGACATCAGTTGTGGTGGAGGGCCCGAGCGGAAAACTGGGGCGGCCGCCCACTTGGCACTTCTAGGAGCCGTGATGTAGAACCACTCATGTTGCCACAATTCAGACACCTCTGGAATGGAACCTTTGGGCCATGGAGCTCCCGTCATCTTGCATATTGAGGCACCTCCACACGCTGCATGTTGCCCCTTGATCATCTTCGGCTTTACTTCAAAGGTCTTGAGCCACAGGCTAAAGTGAGGGGTAACCCGGAGGAAGGCCTCACACACGACAATAAATGTCGTGATATGAAGAAAAGAGTCCGGAGCTAGATCATGGAAATCTAGCCCGTAATAAAACATCAAACCCCTGACGAAAGGATCCAGAGCAAGGCCTAGACCTCGGAGGAAGTGGGAGACAAACACGACGTTCTCATTGGGTTCGGGGGAGGGGACGGCCTGCCCTCGGGCAGGCAGCCGATGCACAACCTTGGCGGTCAGATATCTGGCGTCCCTCAACTTTTTGATGTCTTCTTCCGTGACGGAGGAAGGCACCCATCGGCCTTGAAGGCTAGATTCAGACATGATTGAAGGTTCGGAGCACCTGGCCTGAACCTTGGGTGTTTGAGCTTGAGGTGGGGGAAGGATTCGATTGAGCACGAGAGGGAAAAAAGTAAGAGCCTTGTCCCTTTATAAAGAGGGTGAATATCAGGCATCCTCTCCGTGGCCGTTTGGACTTGCCTATAGTCTAGGAGTCCTAGAAGCGGTTGGGTTACCCACGCCCGTATTGATGAGAATCCCGGAATAAGGGGACACGATCTCTGCTTCGACAAGACGTGCCAAGGAAACCGCCTCGCATGACGCGCTGAGGTGGGATAATAAAAGGATTCGAATAAAGGCTTGGCCGTGGTGTGTCACACTACAGAATACGTCAGCAGATTAGATTTGTGTAAATATTATTCTCTCTATGGCAATATGTGGAAACTTATTTTGCAGAGCCGGACACTATCTTTGTGTTCAAAATCTTCTATGAAGTACTTGGAGGAGGAACCCGCCTTGCAATGGTGAAGTGAGATGATCGCTGGACTCGCCGTCATTGAAGCCTGGTTCAGGGGCTACTGAGGGAGTCCTGGATTAGGGGGTGTCCGGATGGCCGGACTATACCTTCAGCCGAACTCCTGGACTATCAAGATACAAGATTGAAGACTTCGTCCCGTGTCCGGAAAGGACTTTCCTTGGCGTGGAAGGCAAGCTTAGCGATACGGATATGGAGATCTCCTACCATTATAACCGACTTTGTGTAACCCTAACCCTCTCCGGTGTCTATATAAACCGGAGGGTTTTAGTCCGTAGGACAACATACAGAACAACAATCATACCATAGGCTAGCTTCTAGGGTTTAGCCTCTCCGATCTCGTGGTAGATCTACTCTTGTACTACCCATATCATCAATATTAATCAAGCAGGACGTAGGGTTTTACCTCCATCAAGAGGGCCCGAACCTGGGTAAAACTTTGTGTCCCTTGCCTCCTGTTACCATCCGGCCTAGACGCACAGTTCGGGACCCCCTACCCGAGATCCGCCGGTTTTGACACCGACAGGCGTTTTCTTATTTCTCATTCCTCTCCAACCCTCTTCTCCATCGATCATGTCGCCCTCCAGTCGAGTCCATCCTCCTGCATGCCTCATTTGAACATTCCGCCGATTATCATTCGCATGTACCCACCCTAGTCCTCTTTCAATAGATCTCCGGACCCCGAGATGAAATCGAGAGGGAACGAGTGGGGGCACGTGATACCTAAGGCAGATTCAAAATTTTGAACTGGTGATCATAGCATCCGCAAATCATATATAAAGGGTATTCAATATTCATTTCGTTTTTGAACGTACAATATACTCCCTCCTATCCTTTCTAGTTTACATATAAGTTTTATGTGTAGTCAAAGTATATCTACTTTGATCAAAAAGTTATCAACATTCAACAACGCCCAATCAATATTGTTGGATTCGTACGTACTCCTAGATTTGTACTCGAGATGGTTTCCGATTTGACTATTGACAAGATTAATAGTACATGAGATGTATAATGTGAAAATTATATCATTGGAAACTCCTTTCACATACAAATTTGACCGTATGCTTTGTGTAAGTTGCATGTCATATATTATTACTCTAACATTTGGTCAAAGTTAGCCTCGAAAAACGCATTAGACCATGTATGCTTTGTGTAAGTTGCATGTCATATATTATTACTCTAACATTTGTGTAAGTTGCATGTCATATATTATTACTCTAACATTTGGTCAAAGTAGTATAGTGGAAGTGGATCCTCTGATGTAGGTATCCCTGCCTTACCCTCCCTTTCGGTCACTTACTAGCGGACCCCATGCTTGCTAGGCCCCGCATGTCAGTTACTCAATGGGTTCGGCCACGTCAGGGGATCCTCATCCGTAGTATACTCCCTCTATTTTTATTTACTCCGCATAAAACGGAGGGAGTGGTGGTATAATAAATGACGTGGGCGGGGAGGGGGAGGGACGTCGGTTGCTCTCAACTGCGGTCCCACAAGCGAGCGAAAATGCAAGACGAAATGTGTTCCATTCGGTGAGCGACGTGGAGGGTCCAGTGTGTCGGGCTGCAATGCGAACGCGACAAGAGCGATGTACAGTCAAAACCGATTGACCGGTCGTCACCGGAACCACTATTCACACCAGAACCTTTGCTGCTCGGCCTACGCCAGCCACTGCCCTAAAACCACACCAAATCTCCAGCCCATTCCCCCACCTTTTGATCCCCTAGCCCACATCAAGCGTCCCCTAGTTCGCCGGAAAGCCATGGTGCACCGCAAGATCACTTACTACAAGATGCTGACGTCGGAGCACCGCGCAGAAATCGTGGCGACGGTCAGCGCCACAGACCTCCGTTCCCAAGCTCGCTTTGCGGCGGGCCAATCCCTGAGTTCTCTGGAGCCAAGCTACGAGGAGGAGGAAGCCGATCCAATGTTCATGGCGGAGGTCGCGGTGCAGAAGGCCCCCGATGGGTATGAGACAATGGACGTCGACTTCGTGCCGGCGTCCGAGTCCCCCATGGTGCAGGCGGACCAGCGGTTCAACATGGCGATACTAAAGGAGGACCGGGAGGCAGAGGCTCAACTCGATGTGGAGCACGCGCATGCCGCTGCCATCGAGGCTCTCCTGCAGGCGGAACCAGATGTCGTGGATGTGAACCGGGCGGTGGAGGCTCAACTTGAGGCAGAGCGCGTGGATGTCGCTGCCATCGAGGCCCTCATGCAGGCGGAACCGGACGTCCTGGACTTGAACCGAGCGGCAGAGGCTCGACTCGACACAGAGCGTGCGGATGTCGCTCTCATCGACGCCCTCCTGCAGGCGGAACCGGACGTCCTGGACTTGAACCGAGCGGCGGAGGCTCGACTCGACGCAGAGCACGCGGATGCCGCTGCCATCGAGGCCCTCTTGCAGGCGGAACCGGATGTCCTCAACTTGAACCGGGCTGTGCTCTCGTCCGTGAAGAGCGCCCGCACGCTCCGCTCGAACGAGTAGCTGGAGGCCGAGGACAACCACGGTGCGGAGACACACGTCGGCAACGACAGCTGGTTCGCGTTGGCAGCCAAAGATGACGAGGTCGTCTCTTTCCGTGAGCAGTGATAGTTTTTCTTTATGTTGTTGTTTTTATGGATCTTTTGCTGTGTAAAAATATATATTTGTTATGCAAGTCGCCTAACTTGGGCCAGTCTACCATTTCAGGCGGTTGGATGAATATCCTACGTCTCCTAACCCTTCTTTCCTTCTTCCTCACCTCACCTTCTTCCCCAACAGACCACCGCACGGGCCGTACGGATACTCCCCAACATGCGGTTGGATAAACATACTCTTTGAACGAAAATTATGTGTCAGCGATAGGATGGCTGAGTTTGGTGTGTTCACATGCGACAGCACGTGTCAGTGAGGGTGCGTTCCTTTGGTTGGGTTTGCAGCGTGCAGGAGCGACCGTGTGAGGGTGCGGTGCGACCGCGGCATGTAGGAGAGACCATGTGAGGGTGCGGTGCGACCGCGATAGCCGTGCGCAAGTGTACCTCCTTCTCATTTTGAAAACTTTAGGCAAGCTTGGAAAAAAATGTGTGGCGAAGTTTGGCAATGCAAGTCCTAGACCCAAACAGGATAAGTACGTACGTACTACTAGGAGTACTAGTGTTAAAAAAGAAAGGCTGGGTTTTCCTTCGCGGGATTTAATCGATACAAATCCTCGTTTCACGTGTCAATTAATGTGTATTTTTTTCTCCAAAGACCAAAGAGCTAACCATCTCACTCCTCATCGCTTGATTAATGCAGCGCCATGCAAACCAACCTTCTCACTTCCGCATGCATGCAGGGGATATTATTGTCCTTGGTTGCTAACCCCATCAATTTTGCCTCGTTTAGTGTTAGTGGCCCTTTGCAAATTGTAATTTTGATATACTGGCCTTGTGTACAAAAAAATGGAGGTAGTAACTATATTTGACTTCCTTCCCCATTGCGGTGACGTCGACGATATTTTTTTGGTGGTTTGGCGAAGTGCGTTCGACGGAGAACACCATTGAGGGAGACCACGGTAAGTCATTCGCAAGTGCCGCCTGCAAGCTGAGACAACCGCCTTATTTGCATCCAATAAGTCCTTTACTAGTACTACTATAACTAATGCGGTAAGATGGCTTCTCAAAGAAGACGATGGAGAAGCGGAGTCATCGAAGAGTGAAATGATGGTTGCTTCGTCCGTGCTTTTGTGATTTGACGCCTCACTGCTTTGTGATTTGTGATAGAAGGGACAGGGGAGTAGACTCCGTGCTCTATACTGTACTACATGTGTCCAAGCATGGGAGAAAGATGAGAGATGTTGCATTTTTCTATTCCTTCAATCAATCAATCAGGGAGCTTCGGTTCCATCTTTTTGGCTTTGGCAACACCGTCCACAATGGTTCCCACGATGCCAAAAGCTATTTTCACATTTGGTTACACATTGTGGATGCCCTTAACCGTACCACTTGGTTTTGCTCCTGTGTGCTATCTATACAAATCTCAATTATATTGATCTAAAAAATTATAGAATCGAGATTAGTAAAAAGGAGGTGATTTTGCCGCGCGGATGGCGAGTGAGGTTTCTTATTTGAGCAATGCTACATCCACGTAATGGTTTACGTAAAGTTACGAACTGATGTGATGTGGGACTATTTGATTGGATTAAAGGAGAGGATTAGGCCCACCCCACCCGAAAATCAGGGGGGCATGTATAGATTAGATGGAAAGTATACGTAGCAGCTACGTAGCCCTTTGTAATTCTAGGATTAGGCTTCTTATTTTTGGAGGACGTTGTCCTGGCGGTTTTTTAACATGCGGTCCCACGTGTCAGTGCTTTACCAAGGCGATCCGCGTCCCGCACAAGGCAGAACAACGGCAGAAGCAACATGTGGTTAAGTTGGAGAAGATGAGGGAGAAGCGGATTCAGCAACGAGTGCAATGATGGTTACTTCGTCCCTCCAACTTAACTGCGGGAAAGGTGCATCTTTGTGATTTGACGCCTCATTGCTCATTACTACGCCGGCGCCATGACTGGGGTGCTTCACCCCGGCTGCTCTGCACTGTATTCCGGTATGGCACGTGGACCCGGTAGCTTGATGTCCCACATGTCGGCGAAAGGGACTAGAAGATTTATGAAAGCGAGCGCTCCACTCTTACGACGAAGGAGTAGACGACACGACGGCCCAGTGAACTGTCACTTGTACTGTATAGTACTATAGTTTTGCTGGTTCGCACGATCCATCGATACAAACCCGATTAAACAGGAAAGGGCGGGATTTTTCCCGCGCGGTAGATGATACTGGCCATACATTTCAAAGGCAATTTTAATGTATGCAAACTGAATAATTATAAGTAACAATATGATATCTAGTAAAACTAAAAACACATATGATTTATTGTGTTAGAGTGTAGTAGTAGTGCTGTATTGCATAGTTGTTAGATGTAACATGCGAGAACGTGTAGAGATGTAGTTTTGGAGGGCCTATAGAGAGAAAAGCGTAATACGGTCACCGAACTTCAGAATAAGCTGATTACAGTCACTATATACGTTTTGCGGTGATTATACAGTCACTTCTCACAGCTCAACATCAGATTGCACTCTATTGACCGGCCAAATAGTCTGCATGGTGCCATGTTGACTAGTTAAATTGACCACGTTCGTTGTGGGTCCCACCTCTCAGTTCGCATAGGCAAAAGGTCAGATAAACACAAATTTACGCAGGCGCAACAAGGCTCCAACACGTGCGCGGGAATCACCTGGCTGTGTATGTGTCTGTCAGGGCCTGATGTGTGCGCATGCACGTGTAGGTTGAGCACTTGAGCGTTAGAGTGTGTGTTGGTCGTGTGGTGTACTGGTGTGTGCATGCATGCGTGCGTGTGTGAGTGTGAGTGTTGCATGCGTGCGTGTGTGGCTGCGTGTGTACGTGTGAGTGTTGCGTGCGTGCGTGGGTGCATGTGTTTGTGTCAGTGTTGCGTGGATGCAGTTCGTGTGCATGCGTGCGTGTGTGTATAATCACCACACCAGCTCCTGTGTGTTAAAACAGACGGCTCAGCATACCAATACAAGGCCACCTTGTCCGCTGTGCCCGCGGTCATGACTTCGAACCACCGTCCAAATATTTTTTTGTCCTTTGTTTTCATTCTTACTAGCAAGATGCCCGTGTGTTGCATGTAACATCAAGATGCATTTGTATGACTTGTTTATCTTTGAGAGAAAAGGATGAACGAGGGAAGGCCTTATTTGCAAATGTGGAGAGGTGTGTGGGTACCTTTTTGCAAAATTGCCATAGTTTCTTTCCTATCCATCAGATATAAATCGGACGGCCTATATTGCAGGATGGCAGGAACACCATCATCACCAACTCTATTTTTTATAAGAGTGTATTTTATGTATTTTATAAGAGTGTAGATGTAGAGTAGATACAAGTCGACAGGTGGGCACAATGGTAGTGAGATAATGTGATGCAACACTAGAGGTGCCACATGGAGCGTTTAACTGGTCAACTAGTCATGTCATGAGAAAATACAGAGTTGTACGGTGAGCCCGTGACTGCATAATAACCACTAAACGTAAATGGTGACCGTAATGAGTGGATTCTGAAGTCCAATGTACGTATCATGCTTTCGCTTCAAATACAATGATCGTCGTTGCAAATATCACAAGAGAAAGATGAAACATGCGTGAATTTTCTGGGGGCTTACTTTCAGAGGACCTGGAGATAGTTTTGTTTGCATAAGTGAAAGAGGCGTACAAGGGGGGTATGCGATGGAGAGAGAGATGCTCTTCATTTGTCTTTATTATGACTAACTTTGTATATAGTATAAAAATATACAAATTCATAGTGCGGAATAAATATCATTGTGGGCACCATGCAATGCAAATTAGCATTCGTACTCCTCCATATAACTTTGTAATGTTGTATATATGTAGAAACACTAAAATAATTTTTTGGCTACACTTTATTCAAAAGGAATGTTGTATGCGAAATAAACATGAAGAGAGGGCTTTTTAGATCAATGGGGTACGTGATGTAACATGTGTGAATGTGTAGTTGATGCACTTGGCGGGGCCTAGAGAGGTATGTGTTGTATTATGTATTCGAGAGAGGAATGGATAGAGGGGCCGACGAGAGGGGGCGGGGCGTGGGAGAGATGGCATGAGAAATGAGAGTGGTCTAGAGAGAGAGAGACGAATATGACGTCACGACAAGAGATTCCATTCCCTTGAGTGTGTATATGCAAGGGGGGAGGGAATAGAGGCACCAGGAGAAATTTTCTGTGTGTGTGGTGTTCGTGTTGGTATGTGTGGGTGTGAGAAGATAATGAGACGTGGGACAGAGGGTGTGTCACCGCGTGAGGTCCGGTGGGTCGAGGTGAGGCCCTTCGTTCTGTTCCGTCCTGCGCCACATTGGTCGGCCCGTGATGCATTTAGGAAGACCCATGGATGACTAGTCATACAAGACAAAGATAGCAGAATTGTGAAGGACTCTGTGTCCACTGACAAAGCCGGCTAGGATTTGTAACCCTAGGTTCTCGGACTAAGGTAACCCCTTTATCTCTGATATTACTATTCATCTAATCTAACTTTAAGGGGCATCCTACAGAATGCTCTTCTAGAATCATACTCGTCGATTAGGAAGAGAGGTGTGAGACAATGCGTGAGAGATAGGCGTAAAGATAATGTGCGTACATGAGACACGTAGGCAGGTCCATGTATATAGAAAGGGTCGATGAGGATTGTGCATGTGTATGTTTGCGAGAGGAAGAGTGCTTGTGATAAAGGTTAGTGAAAATAGTTGTAAATGGTTACGAGAGGGAGGGAGGGTTATATCTAGAGCATGTGTGCGAGAAAGACACCTCGGGAGAGAGTGTGTGAGCATGTGTGAGAGACCACCGATGGAGAGTGAAACTACACGTAAAAGACTGCTCTACACATTGATTAAAGATATAAATTGTATCCAAATATTAGGATGGGATCATGATATTTGCAATTCGCGTAAGGAGCGGTCATTGATCCATCAGACATCTAGATTCTATCGAAATTGAGCATGTCTATGTTATTATTCGACACAATTGATCCACATAGTTAGTATTTTGAACTCCAGACAATGCATCACTTTAGCAATCGAATATAAACATGAGTATAGTTCATGTTGTGTGTGTAAAGCACATTATACATACAAAAGTTACACAATGGACATTATAAATAGCTACTACCTATGAACTAGCATACATTTGAATTCAACTTAAGGTGGTTTAAAAAAATCGAATTCAACATGAAGTGCATTCAATTATTTGAATTTGATATCATGGCATTTGTAAATCATACCTAAATTATGGGGGCACCAATCTTTGCTCTGGTTTTGTACATAATAGCATATGTAGTCGTGTACAAAATAGATTCAAATTTAGCTCCTCCATTCCAAAATTATCGTAGTTATAGGATTTTCAAGTGTCAAAATTTCAAAAAGAAGCGGATAATTTAATGAGGTTTTCAAACATACAAGGTCAAATATAACGTTGTATATTTAGGTCAATCCTCATAGTTCAAGAGTACTCTAAACGTGAATGCTTGTGTTTCAAAATTTTGAACGAAGCGCCAAAAGAGCCTCTACTCGCCCGAAATCGCGTGAGACCAATGTTTGGTAGTACAAGGAAATTACTTTTCTAATAACTCCGGCCCGTGAAACCTACCGGCCCGACGTCCAAAGGTCTAAACCGGGGTAGATTTGTAGCTTCATCTAGACGCCACGCAACCGCATCCGAAAAACATTCATACACAACAGCCGCCTAAGCACACATGCGCGCGGCCGAAATCGCTCCCGCCCACTATTTGGGACACCTGGGACTACCATCCTACCCCCGACCCGCAGTAGGTCTGAAATTTAAGAGGGGCAAAGTTTGTACTTTCCCTAAATTTCAAACAAGTGCATCCCATTTCTGTTCAAAAAAGCCAAAAACAAGCGCGTCCTAGACCGAAACATGGTTCCC